>NC_047503.1:0-279356 GCF_902827115.2 Pseudochaenichthys georgianus | reverse complement strand
TGCCTATATTTCTTTCCGATTTCACAGATGCCTGGGCCTAGCAGCAAGAACCTCCATCTGTGCCTGCACCCAGGTCAAGATCTACCGTGGCTCAAGGGCCTTCACCAGAGGACCAGCATCACTACAGCAGCCTCCACCTCCATCTGTGCCTGCCACAAGATTAAGATACACCTCGGTACAAAGGCCTCCACCACAGCCATCACGATCAACCCAGCCAGCAAAGAAGTCTCGCCTAGCACACTTCCCTCCCTCCGACACAGCCACCAGCAGCACATGCACCATCACCTACACAGTAGCCAGACCCACTGTCTTGGAAGACAGACAAAGACCATGGCACTGCTCCCCCTGTCTTTACATTTAGAATGAATAGTTGGTTGAGAAAGTTCCGATATTGTCAGGGTTCGTACGGTCATTAAAAACCTGGAAAAGTCATGGAATGTAATATTTTTCCCAATGTTTTGGAAAAGTCATGGAAATATAACTAAAGTTGCATCAAATATAATTGATGTTATATATTTTTATTTTAACTCGTCACAAAATTATTTTGTATCCTCCCCGACACTATTCTTCTACGACGGGACGTCCTTATGCTCGAGCCCTGCCATGCACCATCACCCCCACCGACACAGCAGCCAGACCCACTGTCTTGGAAGACAGACAAAGACCATGGCACTGCTCCCCCTGTCTTTACATTTAGAATGAATAGTTGGTTGAGAAAGTTCCGATATTGTCAGGGTTCGTACGGTCATTAAAAACCTGGAAAAGTCATGGAATGTAATATTTTTCCCAATGTTTTGGAAAAGTCATGGAAATATAACTAAAGTTGCATCAAATATAATTGATGTTATATATTTTTATTTTAACTCGTCACAAAATTATTTTGTATCCTCCCCGACACTATTCTTCTACGACGGGACGTCCTTATGCTCGAGCCCTGCCATGCACCATCACCCCCACTGACACAGCAGCCAGACCCACTGTCTTGGAAGACAGACAAAGACCATGGCACTGCTCCCCCTGTCTTTACATTTATAATGAATACTTGGTTGAGAAAGTTCCGATATTGTCAGGGTTCGTACGGTCATTAAAAACCTGGAAAAGTCATGGAATGCAATATGCAGCTCTGCACAGCGGACTTGTAGCACGAGCAGCAGTGGAGATGGAGCATCAGAACCTGGAGAATACAGCAACAACAACAAGGATCCATTTGAAGATAGGTACATATTACAGTAATAGTGTACTTTCATTGTGTGGGTGTAACATAGTTAAATAGAAAGAGAGGGGAGAAACATTCCACTTGAACTTTATATTTTAATGAACTTAGTAATTATTGTCCTATATTTCTTTCCCATTTCACAGCTGCCTGGGCCTAGCAGCAAGAACCTCCATCTGTGCCTGCACCCAGGTCAAGATCTACCGTGGCTCAAGGGCCTTCACTAGAGCCATCACAACCAAGGACCAGAGGACCAGCATCACTACAGCAGCCTCCACCTCCATCTGTGCCTGCCACAAGATTAAGATACACCTCGTTACAAAGGCCTCCACCACAGCCATCACGTTCAACCCAGCCAGCAAAGAAGTCTCGCCGAGCACACTTCCCTCCCTCCGACACAGCCACCAGCAGCCCATGCACCATCACCTACACAGCAGCCAGACCCACTGTCTTGGAAGACAGAGAAAGACCATGGCACTGCTCCCCCTGTCTTTACATTTATAATGAATATTGGTTGACAAAGTTCTGATATTGTCAGGATTCGTACGGTCATTAAAAACCTGGAAAAGTCATGGAATGTAATATTTTTCCCAAAGTTTTTGAAAAGTCATGGAAATATAACTAAAGTTGTATCAAATATAATTTATATGTTATCTAATCGCCGAAATAGTAATACTATAATGATAATAAATACTGTATCGTATAATGAAACGTAAAATGGCAACTGTGGCAGTATTTCGCTGGTGAGAGATGTTTACAATCATGCCCTCTAGTCTACAGGAGCTACTATTTGATATAAAGATGCCAAGCTGTCAGGGAAGTGCAGTTTCAACAATGTATGGCTTCTAAAGAATAAGTACCAATTGTGGTTATCAAAAGACATTGACCCAAGACGTGCTAAATGCAAACTGTGTTGTAACATATTCGAATATGGGCGAGGCACCGCATCCTAGCCACATGAAAGAGTCATTTAAAATCACTGATGAAAAAGTGTATGAACCCTGTATTGTAAATACATTTATGTAACATAAATAGTTGGTTGAAAAAAAAAGTTGTAATGCTCAATTTGTATTTGTACACATCACATGAACCCCAGTATGGAATATGAAGTCATGAATCAGTCCTGATGTAACTTTTCTGTGGTGAAAGTAGAGTGATAGAACTATTTTACTCCAAATTCTAATTTACACATTTTCATTTTAGACATGAACAACACATTTATATAGGCCTATAGTGTAATTCATATATTTCACTACTTTTGTGAACCAAAACGTTGGTAAACCAAAACTGAAACACCGAAAAAAATGGATGACATGAGTAAATCTGTGTTTTCCAAAAATCTGATTTCGAAGCTAAGTATCTCATAAGACAGTGGCTCTAAGGTGAGTGACATTGCATTTCTAGCAAGACCAGAGACTGATCATTTTGATATGTTACACCATGCCATGCTATAAGAAGTACTTTTAAAAGGTGATTTAAGGAGACATAAATACCCTTCAGTAAGATAAGGTAAGGCGATTTTATTTTAAAAGACAATGAAGGCAGGTTATATTGATTGATATATTTATTATATTGAAAGCCAATTTAATACATAGTCCCCTGAATCTGGAATAACGTACAATTTACAGCCTCACAATGTCAGGAACTTTTCATCTACAGATTGCTTTGGTCTGGTTTTGCTCTTCACTGATTGGTTACTGAGACTTTGAACTCAAACGGACCTCCCCGTTTATTCGCGCGTAGTTTCGCGCGAATAAACGGACCTCCCCGTTAATCCGCGCGAAACTACGCGCGAATTGTGGCGCAAAGGGCGTTCCATACCCCTGCGCCCTGTTGACGTGCCCTCTAAATATCGAAAGCCTAAAGTGCCACTATTCGCCCGTTTAAAACGCGCGTTTTTCGTAAAAAACGCCCGTTTTTGACGCGTATAAAACGCGCGTTTTTTTAATATGATAATGAGCCCCTCCTTCTGATTTCCATAGCCACTAAGTTTAAAGTGTCTTTAACCAATCAGTGAAGAGTAAAGCCAGACCAAAGCAATCTGTAGTTGAAAAGTTCTTGACATTTTTAGGCTTTGCTGTAAATTGTATATTATTCCAGATTTGCCTTACCCTTTTCCTTAACCCTATGGAGTATAAGGATATTTTCTCGATATGTAGACGTCTCCTTAAATCACCTTTTAAATGTACTTATAACATGGCACCCCATATGTTACTTATCAAAATATTCAGGACACTCTCTGGTCTTGCTAGAGATGCAAGTCACTCACCTTAGAGCACTGTCTTATGAGATACTTAGCTGAAAATGAGAAATCCGATTTTTGGAAAACCTGAAAACCATAGGTGAAAACACATTTACTCATCTCATCTATTTTTTGGGGCGTTTTAGATTTGGTTTACAAAAGTAGTGAAATAATATGAATTACACTATAGGCCTATATAGATTAAATGAAATGTTATTCATGTGTAAAATAGTTCCATCCCTCTGCTTTCACCACAGAAAAGTTACATCAGGACTGATTCATCACTTCATATTCCACACCAAGGTTCATGTGATGTGTACAAATACAAATTGAGCATTAGAACTTTTTTTTTTTTTTCAACCAACAATTTATGTTAACATAAGAAACTGTAAAATCTCAATATTTACAATATCAGAACTTTTTCAACCAACTATTCATTATAAATGTAAAGACAGGGGGAGCAGTGTCATGGTCTTTGTCTGTCTTCCAGGACAGGGGGTCTGGCTGCTGTGTAGGTGATGGTGCATGGGCTGCTGGTGGCTGTGTCGGAGGGAGGTAGGTAGGTGTGATTGTCCCAGGTTGATGCTGGTGGCCATGTGGGAGGTACGTCTGCTAGGCGAGACTTCTTTGCTGGCTGGGTTGATCGTGATGGCTGTGGTGGAGGCCTTTGTACCGAGGTGTATCTTAATCTTGTGGCAGATGGAGGCCACTGTAGTGATGATGGTCCTCTGGTCCTTGGTGGTGAAGGCCCTTGAGCCACGGTAGATCTTGACCTGGGGGCAGGGACAGATGGAGGTTCTTGCTGCTAGGCCCAGAAAGCTGTGAAATCTGAAAAAAATATATAGGACAATAATTACTACTAAGTTTGTTAAAATAAAGTTCAAGTGGAATGTTTCTCAAGCATAACTCAAAATAAAATTCTCTCTCTCTCTCTCTGGAGGAGGAGGAGGAGGAGGAGGAGAAGAAAACAACTTACTCTCGCACAAACTGTGCAACTACCTATAGTATTCTTGTAGAGAATTGAAAACAAATGCCTTAGTCCAGCTCATGGACTAAGACTAAGGAGGAGGAGGAGGAGGAGGAGGAGGAGGAGGAGGAGGAGGAGGAGGAGGAGGAGGAGGAGGAGGAGGAGGAGGAGGAGCAGCAGCAGCAGCGTGTGAGAGATAGAAAGAGACGTTGGCCCAATCCCAAACCACTCCCTCGACCCTACCCCTCCGTGACGGAGTGAACTCCGCCTGTAGCCACACTCGCAGCTCAACGAGGCTCCCTCCTGTCAGATGGAGGGAGTAAATACAGCAGCAAGCTTTGGGACGGCCTCCCCTCTCCGGCACAAACAGGAAGTGCCGTAACTGTATGTAACAACGGTTTCAAATCAGCATCTCTTTGACAAAAAGTTTAAATGAATAACTCAAATAAAACTCCAAACATCTTTCATTGTGTTTCAAAGCTCTTAGTTTTAAACCTGATGTTTATAAGCTTCTTTATTTTTGCAACGGTCTGTAAATATACACAACTTTATAATAAAATGCACACATTTACCATTGTCTAGACTAAACACAGGTTTGATCTTAAGTTAAAAACATATGAGGTTATCATGAGGTTGTTAACATCGCAGTTTATCAGTGGATGTTTGCTGGAACTACTTGTAAACAGCTTGTTTCCTGAGGACACACACAGCGTGACTCCGGTCAGTTAGAGACCGGTCTCAAGTCAGCACCGCTGCAGACTCGCTGTTTGAGGGCTTGAGAGCCCACTCCCCCTCCACACTCGTTGGTTTGGAACAGCCCTCAATATGGCGGACCCTCCGCGTGAACGTGCAAACGGAGGGGTAGGGGGCGGTTTGGGAATGGGCCGTTGTTAGTATTTGGTGCTAGCTCGGAGCTAACGGAGATTAGAAGTAGGGATGCCAGCGATTATTCGATTATTCGAATATTCGTTACAGTCTCCATAATCGAATATTATTTTTAAAAATCGATTTGATTTATATATATATTTTTTTTTTTCTGGCTTAGTTTCAACCAAAAAAAAAAAAAAATATATATATATATATATATATATATATTACATTACATTGCATTTAGCTGACGCTTTTATCCAAAGCGACTTACAATAAGTACATTCGACCAGGAAGACACAACCTTGAGGAAAACAGAATCATATAAGAACATCAGGTTTCAAAGAGCCAATCGTTTCAAGTGCTGCTCAACTGGCTATAGATAAGCCAGTCCTTTATTAGTATATAAGTGCTCTGTTAGCAGTTCTTTGTTAGTCATTCTATCGCTCGAAGTGGAGTCGAAAGAGATGAGTTTTCAGTCTGCGCCGGAAGGTGTGTAAGCTTTCTGCGGTCCTGATTTCAATGGGGAGCTCATTCCACCATTTTGGAGCCAGGATAGCAAACCCACGTGTTTTTGCTGATGGGAACTTGGGTCCCCCTCGCAGCGAGGGTGCAGCGAGTCGTTTGGTTGATGCAGAGCGTAGTGCACGTGCTGGGGTGTACGGTTTAACCATGTCCTGGATGTAGGAAGGGCCAGATCCATTCGCAGCATGGTACGCAAGTACCAGTGTCTTGAAGTGGATTCTAGCAGTTACCGGAAGCCAGTGGAGGGAGCGGAGGAGCGGCGTGGTGTGGGAAAATTTTGGAAGGTGGAAGACCAGACGAGCCGCTGCATTCTGGATGAGCTGCAGAGGTCGGATGGCACATGCAGGTAGACCAGCCAGGAGGGAGTTGCAGTAGTCTAGGCGTGAGGTGACGAGAGCCTGGACCAGAACCTGCGTCGATTTCTGGGTCAGCTGTGGGCGTATCTTCCTGATGTTGAAAAGCGTGTATCTGCAGCAGCGGGTTGTAGCAGCGATGTTTGCAGTAAATGACAGGTTGTTATCTAGGATAACACCCAGATTCCTTGCAGTCTGAGTCGGGGAAACAACAGAGGGGCCGATGTTGATAGTTAGGTCAAGAGAGGGACAATCTTTTCCCGGAAGGAAAAGCACTTCAGTTTTGTCAAGGTTGAGCTTGAGATGATGAGCGGACATCCACTGAGAGATGTCAGCTAAACAAGTAGAGATGCGTGCGACGACCTGGGTCTCTGAGCGGGGAAAGGACAGAATTAATTGGGTGTCGTCAGCGTAGCAGTGGTATGAAAAACCATGCGGGCTAATGACAGATCAGAGCGAGTTTGTGTACAGGGAGAAGAGGAGAGGACCAAGAACAGAGCCCTGAGGGACCCCTGTAGTTAATTGACAAGGGTCGGACTCAGACCCTCTCCAAGTAACCCTGTAGGTGCGGTCTTTGAGGTATGAGGTGAGGAGGGAAAGTGCAGAGCCTGAAACTCCAAGTTCTTGGAGAGTGCGAAGGAGGATCTGATGATTCACCGTGTCGAATGCAGCAGACAGGTCCAACAGGATGAGGACAGAGGAGAGGGAGGCTGCTTTAGCAGTGTGCAGTTCCTCAGTGACAGCAATGAGAGCAGTTTCTGTGGAGTGACCTGCCTTGAAACCAGACTGGTGCGGATCCAGAAGGTTGTTCTGATGGAGATAGCAGGAGAGTTGTTTAAGACAGCGCGTTCAAGTGTTTTAGACAGGAACGGGAGGAGAGAGACAGGCCTGTAGTTTATAACGTCAAACGGGTTGAGAGTGGGTTTCTTCAGGAGAGGGTTTACTCTCGCCTCCTTGAGAGTGTGTGGAAAGTGACCAGAAGTTAGAGAAGTGTTGATGAAATGGGTGAGAAACGGTAGAATATCAGGAGCGATAGTCTGAAGGAGGTTTGAAGGGATAGGGTCCAGAGGACAGGTGGTAGGCAGAGGTAATGAGGGTAAGAACCTCACTTGGAGTGAGAGGGGAAAAGGAGGTTAGTGTTCCGGTTGAAGGTGGCTCAGGTGATCCGGCGGTGAGTAGGGGTGAGTCAGAAAAAGAAGAGCGAATGTCGTAAACCTTTTTTTCAAAGTGGTTAACAAAGTCGCTTGACAGAAGGGAGGAGGGGGAAGGGGCTTTGGGGGGGTCCAAGAGGGTGGAGAAGATGGAAAATAGTTTTTTAGGATTGGAATAGGAAGATTGGATCTTATCTTGAAAGAAAGTGCTTTTTGTCTGAGAGATGGAAGCAGAGAAAGAGGAGAGGAGAGCCTGATAGGTTAGGAGGTCGTCACGGTGTTTGGATTTCCACCATTTCCGCTCTGCTGCCCTAAGGACGGTTCTATTAGCACGCAGTGCGTCATTTAGCCAGGGAGCAGGAGGGGACTGACGAGCCTGCCGAGATGTGAGAGGACAGAGAGAGTCCAGAGAGGATGAGAGAGTAGAGAGGAGAGTTTCTGCAGCAGAGTTTGGAGGCAGGAGTTGGAACGAGTCAGAGGAAGGGAGGGCTGAGAGCACCGAGGAGGCAAAGGTAGAGGGGGAGAGGGAACGGAGGTTACGGCGGACAAGTGCAGGATGAGAAGAGATTAGTTTGTTATGTTTGGAAAGGGGTAAAGAGAATGAAATGAAGAAGTGATCGGAGGTGTGGAGCGGGTTTACAGAGAGGTTAGAAGTAGTGCAGTTCCTTGAGAATATGAGATCGAGGACATTGCCAGCTTTATGAGTCGGTGGGACGGAGACAGTGAGAAAGCAAAGGTGGTTAACAGAGATGTTAGTTCGTCTATCTTCCCCGTCTGGAGGTTGAAGTCTCCGAGAAGTACAGCGGGAGGGCCAGTTTCAGGGATGTGTGAGAGGAGATTATCTAATTCATCCAAGAAGTCCCCCAAGGCTCCTGGTGGACGGTAGAGAACAACAATGGTCAGTTGTATAGGATGGGTCACAGTGACGGCATGGAATTCAAAGGTGGAAGGAGTGAAGTTAGGTAGCTTGAAGAGGGAAAAGCTCCATTTGGGAGAGAGCAGGAGACCAGTGCCCCCTCCTCTGCCAGTGGGTCTGGGTGTATGGGAGAAGGAATATGCTGTGGAGAGAGCTGCTGGGGTGGATGTGTTGGATGGAGTAATCCACGTCTCAGTGAGAGCAAGGACATCCAGAGACTGCAGGGAGGCGTAGCCAGAGATGAAGTCAGCCTTAGGAACAGCTGACTGGCAGTTCCACAGGCCGCCTGAAACTAGGTGCTGGATCTCAGTGGAGCACGTGGGATAGACGAGAGCGGGCCGGTTATAGCGATTAGGAGATACACGGGGCCAGTGATAATTGCGAGAAGACACATGAACAGGAATGGAGAAAATACACATGATTATAGCATGAGGGGCTGGAAAGCTAAACAAAAGAAAAATAAGAATAAGACACCAGTGATACTTAGCTCAAATTAGAGTAGGATTTGCCTCCTCTTTGCCACCCTCGTGACTCCCGCAGGACTCCAATGTCTTTGGCTGTCTGACGCTGCCGCTGACGCTCAAGAAACAGCTGCCTAAATGGACGCCTGATTGCTGAGTTCTCACAGCTAAGGTGCCACGCCCCTCTAGTTAGTTAACTCTCAACAGCTGATGGGCGACAATGCAGAGGGGTGCGTATTTAAATGGAGCCCAGACAGAAACTGGACGCAGTGACAGTTTCACGTGGACAGATCTGAGATTTAAATTCTCTCAAAAGTGCCCTTTTAGCTACAACAACTACAGAACAATTATACAGAGTAGAATAACTGAAATAGAGAAGTCTAATTAAACAAGATTATTACTTACAGCGGTTTCTGCGTCCGAGGAGGTGTAGCAGCCAGGACAAAGGAGTACACTGAATTAACTCGTTTTTGAGACCGCTATTTAACTGCTTTGTCAGCTGGGAACTGGTTTCTCCATCTGTTTCTACGTTTCTATATGCTAATAATAGTAATAGTATTAATAATTGTAAATGGCCATTGGTCACACCACCAGTTTGTTTTACTGTAAACTTGGAGGAAGCCTGCGTGCAGAGCAGCCTGCTGCTGCAGCAGCTACACACCGCCCCCACCCCCCCTCTCCCTCACACGTGCGACTAAAGATGAACAAAGCGGCAGGTAAAAAGAGTTCCTCCTCGTGGAACTACTTCGAACTTACAAGTCCAAAGGAAGTTAAATGCAAGCTCTGCGAAAAGACGTTGGTCTATCACAGCTCAACCTCAACAATGCGTTCGCATTTGAGTGCGAAGCACGCCAAAGAGGTTACAGAGAAAGACGCAGCAGCCGGCCATTACCAACTTCACTTCAAGGCCACGTCGTTGTGATGACATGCTTGTTTATGATTTATGATATGTGTTATTGCTTGTGAGCATATTCTAATGGATTTTGATGATTGAAATATATATACTAGTACCCCCCCTAGAGGATGTGAGGTCATCACAAATAAAACAGGTTCACATGGATAGGATACTAGATAAGTGTGCACACTGATTATATACACTACACATTTTTCTTGGATTTGTTAACACTATAGTCCCTAATATATTTGTAGAAAGGCAGGAAATGGAATTAAATTGAGAAAATGTTTCATTGCCCCCTGTTCTGTGTCCCCCCCCCCACTTATCAAACCAAAGTTACACCTTTACACCCACACAATGCAAGTACACTATTACTGTAATATTTACCTATCTTCAAATGGATCCTTGTTGCTGTATTCTTCTTCTTCAGGAGAGTCGAAGCCTCCAGGTTCTGATGCTCCATCTCCACTGCTGCTAGTGTTACAAGTCCGCTGTGCAGAGCTGGTAATCAGATAATAAGCCTGTTGATCAGGAGAAAAGAATGAAGCAGAGGGAAAGTTGCTGCCGTCTGTGTGGTCGTTCTAGCCAGAATGTATTAAACAAATGAATAAATTCACTTACAAATTATATCTGTTTTCTCTATTTATCTAATCATTCTTTGTGTAACCGGTCTGGATTGACGCCACATGTATCTCTGCGTTGTGTCGAATGAAAACGACTTCCTTCGTGCCAACCAGGTTTATTATCTGTGCAAACAGAATATAATGACAGCAGGAAATGGCTTCACCAGCTTTCTACCTCAATACTTCGCCTCAGTGAGGCCTGACGCTAACTGAGAATGTAAACATACATTTAGCATATCAAAATAACCGTATGACATATCTGTCTCTAATCAAAAATGGACATAAATCCACATGCCATATTATGACTTTCATGAAGGATTAAAGCCTTTTTCATTTACAGTATATAATACAGCGATTACAGATAACACACCCTCCGGTTGACTGTAGTCACTTTAACATGGCTATGTTGTACAGGCACACCATTAGCATAGCATTAGCGCTTTAGCATTTAAATAATATGAACAATTATGACCTCAGACCAGCATTTCACATATTTATACAAACAGAATAAACTTTAAATGTAAGCCAGACTAGTGCACGGGAGTCATACACATGGTAACATGTTTCATTATTCAGGGGGCAACAGCCTGTGCTAAAGAAGCTAGCGGACGCCATTAGCCACACGCTAGTGGCGTAGCTCACAGAATGACATTAAACTACACATAAAACAGTTTCAAACACACTTCTTAGATCGAAATATAACATAATCGGTGTCCACACTACTAACCTGTTGAACAGGAGAAATTAATGAAGCAGAGGGAACGTTGCTGCCATGTGTCTGGTCATTCCATGGATGTATAATCGTTGTTGTTCTTGTTCTTCTTGTTGTTCTTCTTGTTGTTGTTGTTGTTGTTGTTGTTGTTGTTCTTCTTCTTCTTCTTCTTCTTCTTCTTCTTCTTCTTCTTCTTCTTCTTCTTCTTCTTCTCTCGGTTTTTTGGCGGATTGCAAACAACTTTAAGGTGCATACCGCCCCCTACTGTACAAGAGCGTGTATCAACATATCATCCTATCAGCACTTGTGGAATTATACCACTGTGTTTACGTTGTTTTAAATTCTTCCAATCAATCCTTTTTCACTCAAATACTTAAGAATGGCCTTCCTGGTAGCTCTTACCCCCTCACCTTCTGTTCCCAGTATCCCCATCAGGCTCCACTCCCTTCCTGCCTCTCTGACCCTGTCTCTTAGTTTTTCCCTCTCTGTTTTGTACATGTTGCAGTGTAATATGATATGTTCCACATTTTTTTTAAATCCACAGTTCCTATGACATGGAGTAACATTCAATGCTGTGTGATCCAGTCTGAGTCTAGCTATCATGATTTCCTAGATTAAGTTCTATGAGTAATTCTTCTCTGACAGTTGTTGTTGACTGTATACTTTTTTAAATGGATAATGAATCTGTGCATATCACCACCCTATCTGGTCTGACCTCTTCAACCCACTGTAATCCTATTATTACAGCCAGCATTTCTGTTGCACACTGAGTGATAATTGATCTGACGTTCTTCTTGAAATCAATATTTTAAAGTCTGGGATATATATACCAACTCCAACACACTCTTGTTCTTAGAACCATCTGTGTATATTTTGAGGTAATTGTGATAATTATTGACTTAATTGCACCTATACACAACCGTATCGCTTTATATTGTAATCTATAAATATTTAGTAATGACGTTTTTGCTGCTGCTGCATATATTATACACCCGTAATCCAGAGTTGTCCTCATAATTGCCCTATAGATGTCAATTAGTGCCTGTTTGTCTGCCCCCCAGTCTCATCCAGCCACTGCTCTTAATAAGTTCAAAACTTTTTGGGATTTTGTTTCCAAATGTTTAATATGGGTTTTCCATGGTACATTTACTATCTAACCATAGCCCCAGATATTGAAATGCATTGACCTCATTCATCGGCTTTCCATATACTGTAAGCTTCTCAGTCTCCATCTTGCGTTTATTTGTAAATGTCATGAAGCAAGATGTGCTTGCTGACAGTTTGAAACCCCAGTTGTATGACCACTTCTGGAACATTTATTCCCCTTATCCATATGTCCCCGTCATCTACAACGCAGGTTTGATGCATCCGTCCAACTTAGTCAATATGTCATTTATCATAATGTTAAATAATATCACGCTGATTGAACTCCCTTGGGGAATACCATTTTCTATATTGAAGTCTTTCGAAACCTCTGCCCCTACTTGAACTCTGAATTTCCTGTCTGAGCCATGATCCTGTTACTGTCACTGTTACTGTCACCTGTCACTTAATTTGATGAGTAACCCATCCCTCCACATAGAGTCATAAGCCTTTTCAATGTCAAAATATACTATTGCCATAACCTCTTTCATTTTCAGTGTCTTCACACTGTATTCCCACCTCATTGATCACTCTAACCAAAGCATTGTGGATCTTCCTTTGCGAAAACCAGTCTGGAAATTACTCAGCAACCCTCTTTGTTCTAAGACATGGCTATATGTCATCTTCTCCATCCATTTACACAAGTGTGATGTTAATGCTATGTCTGTAGTTACTGAATACCTTGTTTTGTTCTTTAATAGCTCTGCTACATTCCTCATTCCACCACGGCACCACTTTCTTCCTACCCTCTGTTGTTCTTTTTGGTATAGTTTTATTTGCTGCTTCTTTAATGTGCATTGTGATTTGATTTGATTTGAGCACTCCTCTATACTTCCTTCTAATGCTAACAATTGTGCTGACTCCTTACAGAAAATTCTACATTTCTCCCAGTCTGCTTTACCAAAGCACCACCTGGAAAATATACTCACTTCCTATTTGTGTTGATGATAGAGAAAACTGGGTAATGATCTAACATAGCAACAGAGTAATTATGTCGTTGAAAATCTTAGGTCCAGCATCCAACAGTGAATATAAATATAAAATCTAAGTGTTAATGATTGTCAGTAGAGATGGGATGGCAGAAGGTGCTATATATATATAATTCCAAAACTGGTAAAGACCTTTCAAATGTAGCAATAATAGTCATATAAGAAAAGTATTGATCTAATAACAGAGATTTATTCTTGAATCAACTTGTTCATGTAATTTTATTTCATTTGAAATAAAATGAAACATTCACAGTTAATGTAATTAGATTATACATTATTAATGCCATATATTTTTGCATACATTCACTGTAAATATTTATTCAGTATGATAGCTGTCTATCAGAAGTTAAATCAATTTCTCACTTATTCTGACAATCTACTTAACCCAAAATAAAAGAACCCAATAAAAAGAGTTGTTAAATAATAGAGAAGTCACGTTGTAATAACAATAACTAATATTGTCGGGTGTTCTTTTTCTGCTTTGCCAAAGGCCACTGTGTCAAGTGTCCCATTTGGGTTGCCGTATGTAGCAGACCATCTCGCACATAGGCAGTACAGATCGGGCAGTTCGGTAGTGACAGAGGTAATCGTCGTAACCAGCAGACTTCATCCGCCTCCAGTCTTTGACACTTGGAAAACAAGCACATGTGATACTGGTAAAGATAAACTAATGTATATATATTAATATAATACCGAAACGTTAACGCTTGTCTGAGTATATCTTCCGTTGACTCTGGCTGTGGGTCTTACCGGCTGTTGATAGCCCTTATAAGCTAACGCTAGCATGCTTTATTCAGACATTAGCTTTAGCCTTTAGCCCGCTTTGAGTTATGGGTGGCTAACGTTACTACAGTCCGGTAGCTCAGTTAAGAAAATGTAACGTTACTTATGGGAAACGTTAGCCTACGTGTGTCTGGCCGTGACTCTGACTGAGTAGGCCGTAAAAGCTTGCGCTAATGTTTAGCATGCGCTAACGTTTAGCTTGTGCTAATGTTTAGCATGCGCTAACGTTTAGCATTCTTTATTCAGACCACGCATTATCCAGTGAAGAACACTCAGCAGAGCATATATTTCTCAACACAACATTAACTGTAACGTTAAATATTCTTAACTGAGCTAGTGGACTGTAAAAACACTACCCACCCATGACTACAGGCTAAAGTCAATGTCTGAATAAAGAATGCTAGCGTTAGCGGTCTACCAGCATGAGTCATGGCCAGATTCAAAGGTAAATATACTCAGACAAACATTAAGTATATTAACTTTACCTTTTCTTAACTGAGGCTTGGTGGCCTGTAAACAGTATGAACAGGCGGCTGCGTGTTTTATATTGTAAATAAATAGATAAGACTATACATTTGTATGTATTACCAGAGTAGAAATTCTGGTGTTAAACGTCAATTTAAGGACAGAGTAAGTGTGTTTCTTTCATATTGACGAGCGACTTATATTTTAATTTTCGAGTTCAATTGATAAAGATATTGTAAATGTAACTTGAGTTTACAACATTGTGTTATATATTTTTACATCACCAAAATGTTGACCACTGTCCTAAAATAAAGTATAGGCTTTGAGTAACGAATTTTAGTGGGCTGTCTTTCATTTTGACACACAGAACAATGTTAAATGGATATATCCGCCTTCTTTCATTTATCTTTCCATTCCCACAACAATATACATAAAGAAATGGCATATTTTGGACATAGTTCGAATGGTGATTAATCATGATTAATACATTTTTAAGCTGTGATTAATCTGATTTAAAAAAATGTAATCGTTTGACAGCCCTAATATATATATATATATTATATATATATGAACTTTGTAAAGTACAATGCAATTTGAAAAGAAAGAATGTATTGAGTGTACACCTGCATTTCATTAATTCCCTCTTCACATCTCTCTATTTCTCTTTCTCTTAGAGCGCCATGGCTGATATTGAACCACCTGTTCGATTGCTGATCATCTTGAACGACCACAACAGCGTCAGACTGGAGCTTCGAAATGGGATTCCCAACTCAATGGAAGAGCTCATTGAGGAGGTCAAGAATTCATGTGGATTGGACACTGATTTTGGGAACACATTTGTTAATCTTACATCTACACATGCGATTAAAGATTTAACATTGATCAAAGTTGTCGAATTAGACTCCGATTCTCCAACTGTGGTCTTGTACCCAGTTGAGATACCATTTAAATAGTACCCCTACAAGTGGACTGTACAGTGAAGACTCCTCTGAATCTGTGAATACCGATGACACAGTACTACTTAGCGGCTCTTCCTCGGAATCATTAAGAACACAGCAGTGGCCTAAAGTGTTTCCTATCCCGGTCTTCTCCTATGACACAGAATGTCAATTACAGAGAGGAAATGTAGAGTACACAAAGAACCAATCTAGACTGACACCAAGCTCAAATCATCTGCAGAGCTTGCTGTGAACTCGTTGAAGACCAAGTCTCAAGAAGAGTCCTACCCTGCGAAGAATTTAAAGAGAGCCAGGCGAGCTGAGGCCAACCATTTTGCATCCTTGTCGATTGGTGAGACTCCAGAAAGCATGGAGCAAGAGACAATTTCCCTTTTGGCAGAACAACAGAAAAGAAACAACCGGCAATCAATAAAAGAAAAGATGGCGAAGGCGTTTGGATACCGAAGACAAGAAATAGTGCATCAGAGGCCAAGCATTGAAGGCCTCTTGGAGCGGTGGCCTGCACTTTTTCACATGGAAGAGGTAATTATTTTGATGAACACCTTGATTGTAAGCCTGTAGTGGAGAAGAAATGAGGGCCCAACTAACTAACAACTATAGACAGCCAAGGCAAATATGTTGACGTTTATTTTTGAATATATATCACAATATAAGCTTTACATCTATTACTCTTAGTGTCTTTATTTGGTGGTGGTTTTCAATATGTGGATTAATTCATTTAAATGTTACATTCATACAAGCTGACTTGGAGTACTTTTAATCAAACCGTTGGCTCTTTATAAAAAATATGTGTATTATAAATTCTCAGTATTTTTTGTTTTCTATGCTGCTTATATTTTCTAGGTAAATGCTGAGTTCATGCGCATAACAACATTTCCATTGGAGACAAAGTTCTTGGCGCAGTTGGACAAACACTCCACCAAACTGCCGCAGGTCATCAGGAGCAGGGGAGGAGTTGTGAAACAGAAGACCACCGGGATCTTGCAGGTTTTGGATGAGGTATCTATGAATGAGTTTTTTATCTGTGGGATCAGTGGCTGAATCGTCCTTTTTCTTGCATTTGATTTATTATATATATATATATATCTGTTCTTACTCAGACTGTGGACATCGCCATCAGAAGAGCATGCATCCTCAAATCTCTAATGGTCTACCTGGGTGAACCTGTTGACCATCTCATCAAAGAATTCCAGGTAAGACCTCTCACTCACAAGAAGTTTGTTCATAAAAGAAAACATATTTGTACTGCATGCAAATAACTGCTTGGTTAGAAAGATAGTCATTTGTGATGACCTCTTGAGCCGACTGAACTGAGAACTTTCCTTTTCATCTATCCACTCTAATCTTGTATTTGTAAAAGGTAGCTGCAATCTTGGGGAAACATTTGCGCCTCAGGCCTGTTGAACTACACTCTGTGGTCCTCATCCATTCCCCTTTTTTTTGCATGATATGCAGGACGCTGAGGCAGGCAACAATGGAAACCTTTGTCACTGGGAAAGAGGATCAGTTTCATCGACCCAAAGACGTCAAGGTTCTCATCGAAGAATCAGATGTCCTCAGCGCCTTGCCCTGGGTTGCGACAGCTTTTGCCATGCTCTTCGGGCTCATATACGCACTGAAATGCCTGCGAGCTAGTGCAGGCAGTCAACTCGAGCACTTACGCTGCATTCATACATAAAGCCCCCTTGCCACTCTACAACCAACCAAACAGAGTCTCCTTAATATGCTGCTCTATTTAACCTGCCAGATCTCTCTCCATGCATTGCTTGCTGCTGCTACTATAGCTTTAGCTACTTCCACGTCACTGCTGCTTGCTGCCCCACCACCACCCCAGCTTCCACCTGTAGGCTCGGGGGTTAGTTATTTGATCATCACTCATCGTGCTATGTATATCTGTGGAGTGATGATGCCCGAGCCTAATCGCCAAACGCAACTATATGCTGCTTCTAATAAACATGTTAAAGAAACACGTGAGTTGTCTGACTGAACTTAAGATATCAGAAATAACTGCAATCCACTTTTGAAGTTGTGCAAAAAGTATTGATGGAGCTTGAGGGGAAAAAGATGAGCCCAAAAGTGAATAAACTGAGAACCCAGCTGTTCATCCCAGAGTAGACACTTTCTTGCACTCACTCACAGTTCCCATTGTTACATGGTACGGTTTCTAAAACCAAGGTTTTATAATAATTATGCATTGTAAAACATTTGCGAAAAAGTGTTGTGTTCAGAAGTTGCACTTACAGTATGACCGATCTTCACTGTAGAAGTTATGCATGTCTAATCAGTTTCAGAGATGACATGTCTCACAGGCATTCATTTATAATGAATAGTTGGTTGAAAAAGTTCTGATATTGTAAATATTGAGATTTTACAGTTTCTTATAATAACATAAATTGTTGGTTGAAAAAAAAGAAAGTTCTAATGCTCAATTTGTATTTGTACACATCACATGAACCTTGGTATGGAATATGAAGTGATGAATCAGTCCTGATGTAACTTTTCTGTGGTGAAAGCAGAGGGATGGAACTATTTTACACATGAATAACATTTCATTTAATCTATATAGGCCTATAGTGTAATTCATATTATTTCACTACTTTTGTAAACCAAATCTAGAACGCCCCAAAAAATAGATGAGATGAGTAAATGTGTTTTCACCTATGGTTTTCAGGTTTTCCAAAAATCGGATTTCTCATTTTCAGCTAAGTATCTCATAAGACAGTGCTCTAAGGTGAGTGACTTGCATCTCTAGCAAGACCAGAGAGTGTCCTGAATATTTTGATAAGTAACATATGGGGTGCCATGTTATAAGTACATTTAAAAAGTGATTTAAGGAGACGTCTACATATCGAGAAAATATCCTTATACTCCATAGGGTTAAGGAAAAGGGTAAGGCAATTGTATTTTTTATATATATATTTTATATTGTTTGATTTATTGATTATATTCAAAGGAAAATTTGTTTCATCCCTGAATCTGGAATAATATACAATTTACAGCAAAGCCTAAAAATGTCAAGAACTTTTCAACTACAGATTGCTTTGGTCTGGCTTTACTCTTCACTGATTGGTTAAAGACACTTTAAACTTAGTGGCTATGGAAATCAGAAGGAGGGGCTCATTATCATATTAAAAAAACGCGCGTTTTATACGCGTCGAGAACGCGCGTACAACGCGCGTTTTACGCGCGAAAAACGGGCGTTTTTTACGAAAAACGCGCGTTTTAAACGGGCGAATAGTGGCACTTTAGGCTTTCGATATCTAAAAAGCCTCTGGGCGCGCCGCGACAGGTGAATATGCAAATGAGGCTTGCAGAACCACACCCTCAAACCAATATAAAAGTGGACATTTTAACGATTGTAGTTGGGAGGATAATACACATGCATCATAGATTCTCATTTCATTTGAATCTAAACTACATGCCTTAACCCTTTCCCCTGCCCCTACAGTTTATAACAAACACTAAGATCAATCTGCGACTCTCACAATTTAATGCAAACATCTGTTTGTGCCTCTATATAATTCTAGGATTTTCCAAAAAACTGCTTCCAATGAGCGGGAGTGTCAGGTGCTTCGCCCATGGATAAAGAGTGTGAGCAACCATATGTACTGGTGTGCGGTGTCGACCCCTTCTGGTCAAGGAGCCCAGATTGTTGCAAAATGGGAGTCGGTTGTGTCTCATGTACAGAACGTACACGCAGGCCATGGAGACCTATTCCCGTCATGCATCCATGGCAGGCTGGAGGGGAGGGAGTCCCACAAGAAATGGCTGGAACCATGTGAGTTGTTTTTTCCCAAATGTAATATATAATTAGCATATACTATATACAAATCCTGAACTGTAAATATACATGGCTACACATTTTAAGTTACTGATAATGGATCAATATAATGAGTTGCCAGTAATCAGCAACAATTGTTTGTGCAGTCCCAAAACAGAAATGTTAGGGAACAAAGAAAATAAATATGAGGGATTTTTTTCTGTTATATAATATAGGATCGAAGGTATCCAAAATGGCAAACAGTCGTATTAAAACAGGTTCTTGTATTTAAATACAACCTCATAATTTTGTAGTGGTATGTAAATATGATATATGCAAGTTTCCATAGGGTAAACTTTTACAAATCTTTTTCAGCATACAAAGCAGCAGTCAAATTGGAGACGCTGGTGTGCAACAAAACCCTGTGTAACGACATTTTGAAGCTATCTGGGGCTGCCAAACATCAGCAGTGGAGAGATTCCACAGCCTCCTTATCCAGTTTGCGCTGTATGTCTTCTCCTACACAGGAATGCTTTGTCGGTAAGTTTATCAATCAATCAATCAATCAATCAATCAATCAATCAATCAATCAATGTTTATTTATATAGCCCAATATCACACATGTTACATTTGTCTCAGTGGACTTCACAGTTTGTATAAAATATCAGTATCACAATACGACACCCTCTGTCCTTAGACCCTCACATTGTACAAGGAAAGACTTCCGGAGAAAACCCACAGTTTAAAGGGGAACATGGGAGAAACCTCAGGGAGAGCAACAGAGGAGGGATCCCTCTCCCAGGACGGACAGACGTGCAATAGATGCCGTGTGTAAATTGAAAAGACAATACATTTGCAACATAGGTATTCCAAATGTTTGGAAATGCATGTGTGTATAACAGGAAGATAAATCCACGAGGATATCCATCCAGGACCTATGATCCAGGAATACAGCCACGACTCAAGATCCAGGGCTCGCAATCCAGGACACAGGACCGCAGGATCATCCATGACTCCGGATCCCGGCGTATATAGACACCAAAAAGAAAGACATTTGGGGAAGCTGGGTTAATGGGAACATGAGAGTACACAGGTACAGACAGAGAGAAGGAAGAAGTAAGATGTCCCCTGACAAACTAAGCCTATAAAAGCAAAACTAGGGGCTGAATCTAATCAGCCCTAACTATAAGCTTTATCAAAAAGGAAGGTCTTAAGCGCACTCTTAAAAACGGATAGGGTGTCTGCCGCCCGAACACAAACTGGAAGCTGATTCCACAAATGTGGAGCTTGATAAGAAAAGGCTCTGGCTCCCATTGTACTTTTAGAGACTCTAGGAACAACCAACAACCCTGCATTCTTGGAACGCAATGCCCTAGTAGGACAGTAGGGTAAAATGAGTTCTTTAAGGTAAGATGGCACCTGCCTATTAAGGGCTTTGTAGGCGAGAAGAAGAATTTTAAATTCTATCCTGTGTTCTATAGGGAGCCAGTGTAAGGCAGCCAGAACAGGAGTAATGTGGTCCCTTATCCTAACTCTGGTTAGTACACGAGCTGCAGCATTTTGAATCAGCTGAAGCGACTTGACTGACTTCTTGGTACACCCTGATAATAAAGAGTTACAATAATCCAGCCTAGAAGTAACAAATGCATGGACTAGTTTCTCTGCATCGTTTTGAGGCAAGATATGCCTGATTTTTGCAATGTTACGTAGATGGAAGTAGGCGGTCCTTGAAATTGATTTTATGTGGGCGTTAAAGGATAAATCCTGATCAAATATAACACCAAGATGGCCAAATTAATGCCATCCATAGTTAGTATATCTTTAGATAATTTGTTTCGTAGATTCTTCGGGCCAAGTACAATAACTTCAGTTTTGGTCGTGTTTAACATCAAAAAGTTTAAGGTCATCCACGTTTTTATGTCCTTGAGGCAGTCTTGAATTTTATTTAGATGATTAATTTCATCAGGCTTGATTGATAAATATAGTTGAGTATCATCCGCATAACAATGAAAATGTACAGAATAATTCCTTATAATATTGCCTAACGGAAGCATATATAATGTGAACAAAATAGGTCCGAGCACTGAGCCCTGTGGCACTCCATGGCTAACTTTGGTTTGCGTGGAAGATTCATCATTGACACATACAAACTGAGAGCGTTCAGATAGATAGGACCTAAACCAGCCTAAAGCAGTTCCCTGTATGCCAACTAAGTGCTCTAGTCTTTGCAATAGGATGTCATGGTCGATAGTATCAAATGCAGCACTGAAATCGAGCAAAACAAGAATAGAGACAAGTCCCTTGTCAGAGGCTATTAGAATGTCATTTGTGACTTTAACCAGAGCTGTCTCTGTGCTATGATGTGTTCTAAAGCCAGACTGAAAATCTTCAAATAAATCATTGTTTTTTAAGTAATCACACAACTGTTTTGCGACTGCTTTCTCAAGAATTTTTGAGAGGAACGGAAGATTAGAAATAGGTCTATAATTGGCTAAAACCTCTGGATCGAGGTTTTGCTTTTTAAGAAGCGGTTTTATCACTGCTACTTTGAATGATTGTGGAACATAGCCTAATAATAAAGACATATTCATAATATTTAATAAAGAAGTGCTAATTAATGGAAAAACTTCCTTCAAGAGCTTAGTTGGAATTGGGTCTAACATACACGTTGATGGTTTAGAAGAGAGAATCATTGAATTTAATTGTTCAAGGTTTATGGATGAAAAGCATTCTAGTTTACTATCCAGTGTAATACCAGAACTCACGCTTCCGGGAGCCGTTGATGACACTATACTGGTCAAAGGCAAGAGGTCATTAACCCTCTGGAGTCTAAGGGTATTTTCTCGAATTTTTGATGTTTTCTTAAATCCCCTTTTAAATGTATTTCTTCTAACATGGCACCCCATGTGTTAAATATCAAAATGTTCAGGACAATCTCTGGTATTGCTATATATGCAAATTACTCACCTTAGAGCACTGTTTGATGAGATAAGTAGCTCAAAAGCTTAAAATGTTACATCCGATTTTTCGGAAAATCTTCAAAACTCTTGTGAAAACACAAATTTACTCATGTGATCGAAATGTTTTGGTGTTTTAGATTTGGTTACCAAAGTCTTAGGATCACAAAAGCAGTGAAATATTTGAATTACACTGTATATAAATGTGTAATTCATGTCTAAAATGAAAAAAATGTAATTCAATTTTGAGTAAAACAGGTGTTTATCACTCTACTTTCACCACAGCAGGGACTGTGATACATTAGGACTGAATAATGACTTCATATTACATACCAAGGTTCATGTGATGTGTAAAAATACAAATTGAGCATTCAACCTTTTTTTTCAACCAACAATTTATTATAAATATGTTTTTTTCAACCAACTATTTATATAAATATAAGACACTGGAAAATCTAACTATTTACAATATTGAACATCAGAACTTTCAACCAACTATTCATTATAAATGTCAAGACAGTGTCAAGGTCTTTGTCTGTCTTCCAAGACAGTGGGTCTGGCTGCTGTGTAGGTGGGGGTGATGGTGCATGGGCTGCTGTGTAGGTGGGGTGTACAAGTGCTATACGAGACCACCACGAGACCTCCTTGCTGGCTGGGTTGAAGGTGATGGCTGTGGTGGAGCCTTTGTGCTGAGGTGTATCTTGACCTGGTGGCAAATGGAGGTGCAGGCAGCTGTAGTGATGCTGGTCTGCTGGTCCTTGGTGGTGATGGCATTGGTGAAGGCCCTTGAGCCACGGTAGATCTTGACCTGGGGGCCGGCACAGATGGATGTTCTGGCTGCTGGATAAACTCCGCCGCCTGTGGGCCACTAGGCCCAGACAGCTCTGAAACCTCTCTGTAAAACAAATAAAAATGTAGGACAATAATTACAACTAATTTCATTGAAATAAAGTTCAAGTAAAATGTTGCTCAAGCACACTTGAGCTCACACACACACACACACACACACACACACACACACACACACACCACACACACACACACACACACACACACACACACACACACACACACACACACACACACACACACACACACACACACACACACACACACACACACACACACACACACACACACACACACACACACACACACACACACACACACACACACACACACACACACACACACACACACACACACACACACACACACACACACACACACACACACACATGCATTTCCAGTTACTTTACATTCAGTATAAAATCACAGACACACATATACATAGGCTACATCTGATTACAAAGTCTCATCTGTACAGGACGGTAAAATAATAACAGGCACACATAAATAAATATATGACAAAGTCTCATCTGTACAGAACAGTATGATAAAATAATCGATGGCAAAAACATGTCACTGTAAATGCCTTCGTTGTGGGACGAATAAATGATTAATTTAATCATCTACGCATGTAATCTCACTTTTACACACCAAAATAACGTTAACACAGAGTAAACGTTTGCTAATGGAGTTCATGACTATCGATAACAAATATATATCAATAAACCTATTGTTCATTTTTGCGGTATTCCCCACACATTGCCAGTACACTATTTCTGTAATATTTACACTTACCCATGTCCAAATGGATCCTTGTTGTTGTCTTTGTGTTCTTCTTCTTCAGAAGAGTCAAAGACTTCAGGTTCTGAACTTCTGAGGCTCTATCTTCACTGCCAGGGTTGGGTTGTAACGGAATACATGTAACGGCGTTATGTAATCAGAATACAAACATCAAGTAACTGTATTCAGCTCGCGTTACATTTGAAAAACGAGTAATCTGATTACAGTTACTTTCGTAAACCTGAAGTGAATACATTTTGGATTACTTATTGGAATTATTGGTGGAAAGATTTCCTCTCAACATTTAATATTCAAGTAGTAACAGCCGAATCATCACAGCCCACAAAACCTATTACCGCCGCAGATGGACCAAAATAGCGTTTGAAAAAATATCGCGGGTCCGCTCGCTCAGTGAAACAATAACAACGAAACATGGAGGAACAAAAGTCTGCGTTTAAATCGCGTGTGTGTATATATATAGGTGTGTGTGGTTAAAACACATCAGCCTGCGGTCGCTCTTTAGTCTTTAGCCTTACTAATGATTATTTCTGAAGGTATACACAGTGAAGGCGGTGCGTGAAAGGCGGTGCGTGAAAGGCACTGCGCAGCACGCTTGTCTAGAGGCTGAGTTAACCCTCCTGCTGCCTCCTGGCGCTGCAGAGATGTCATGAAGTGAAGGAGGTTTTCCTTCTATAAAACAGCTGTGGGCAGCAGATACTGTGAGTGTCACGGACATCAATTCATAGATCAAGGCAGACTGGTGCACACACTCTCCTGTTTTGCCAATCCGGTGCTTAAACTATAGCTCTACTACACCCCTGGCTGAAATGTCCTTAAAATGAAGTCCGAGTTCGACATTTTAATTCATGTCCTGCCAACACTGGCAGGACATAAGGCGACACGCCCGTTCTAAGCCGTGTCCCTCACTCCTCACATCCCAAGCTGCATCCCCAAAAAGTGTATTATGTTGTTACATCGTTTCAGATGTGATGTTTCAGTTGTGCTCTTGATAAGCCATTAAAACAGTAAAAAGACGTTCAGTTTCCTTTTGCTTTTTTGTGTCTCCTGTTCACCAAAACATACCCATCTGTGATGGAAAAAGAAAGTAATCCAAAAGTAATCTAAAAGTAATCTGATTACGTAAAGTTTTTAAGACACGTAACTGTAACTGTATTCGGATTACTTTCAGAGCCATGTAATCAGTAACTGATTACATTTGCAAAGTAACCCTCCCAACCCTGTTCACTGCTGCTAGCGAAAAAAATCTCTAGTGAAGTCGGCAACTGTAACGTTTTTTTTAGCCATTTTCTCTGTCTCTCTCTCTCTCCACACAGACGTAAACTGATGGGAGACACGTGGTTTATGTTTTTTTACTTGGTGGGTAGGTCCTTAGTGATTTATCGATGTCCATTGGTCATTTCAGACCATGATAGCTGCCGGCCGAGATTTCCTTGACGGACACACCAATCCACCAATCCCACACAGTGTAAAGTCAAGCTGCTTTGAGCGGCCATATTGGCTGCTGTGCCCTGGTTACAGTCTCACAGGAGATACCGCTGGAAAGCTACCCTTCCAGCGATTCCGCGGATATCTGAATCATGTTTCTACTCCTTATAATCGAAAATATATGATGAATTACGTAAAATTACCACCGACTCCAGAGGGTTAATTTGGTTTCTAAGAGTAACAATTTTATCGTTAAAAAAGCACATAAAATCATTGCTATGAGTGCTATGGGAAGCCACAGCTCAATCGAGAGTAAAAACTCTTCTTTTTTTCCGAGGGAAGGGGGGGGTCAGAGGGCCTACAGATGTAGCGCTTCATTTCAGACGCCTAGCCGTGCGGGTCCGTGATCTGCACGGGGTGGGCCCCTGCTGAAAAGGAAAACCCCCCCGCAGGACTTGAAACGCCCCCTTGATAAATAAATGTAATTTTAATTAAACCAGCTGCAATGGATCATGGATCCACCAGGGGGAGCCGTGAAAAGCTGCCACACTGGAACTCATGTGAAATAAACAGCTTATAGATCTACAGGTATCTGATATAGCGGATATTTGTTAAGATCCATATGTCACGGATTGGATCATATTCTGTGCTAAATAAGAGACATGTAATCATTTACAAAACATCACCATGTTTAACAAAATAATGTTGTTTAATTCACGTAGGTGTAAGTACAAAACCATCGCTATGTTTTTTCATCAGGAAATGCAGCCCGGCTCAAACAAACGATTCTCAATGATCATCCTCACGATCATTTAATGTATCATATGTTCGCGAATTGAAATGAATGCACTAATACATGTAGTTTAATCCATGTGAGTTTACAACAACAAAAATAATCGCTTTGTTTTTATATCACATCCGACCGGAGAAAAATGCAGCACGGCTCTCACTACCGATCATCCTAATCCCACGGGCAAACAATAATATGTACAGTATTAATAGTTTACTGGATTATTAGTGTCTAATATTACTGCTATGACAATCACACATTGAGTTGTTAAAATCAGACCGTTGTTTTCAGTGACGTGCGGTGAGGTTCATGGCCAGCCATGAACCTCACCGCACGTCACTGAAAACAACTCTTTCAGAGTCAGATTTACAAACTGATGCTTCGATTCATTTTAAACAGACTGTTCAACAAAAGGATACCCACAATCTAAATATTGGATTGTTTTTTCTTAATAAGATCCCATGTTCATTACAATTGTGGTCTTACCTTGACTTGAAGATGAAGTCCATGCTATCCTTCTGGACAACAATCTCCATTACATTTTTGTAAAAGTCCTCCTTATCTTCCTCTAGTTTCAAAAGTATGGCTTGTTGTTTGCGTCTGCATAGAATAACAGTAGCAACAAGAACCTGTGGGCTCGCGTACGCCCCTTTCAGTGCGGTAGAGGTTATGGCTGCCTCTCCTGGTGCTTTTTTCATATCCATTGTATGATGAGACCAGCGGGCCTAAATATCATATATACGTGAAATAAGTTATTTAGAGTCTATGGATGGCGAGGATAAATGTAATAAAGGGATCTACAAACATTACATTGGTGACATACAGTGAGATGGTGCAGGCATGCGCTTAGGGCCCGCTTTCCAGACCGTTTCTGTGGGGTGACGCATTCTGAGGTGAGGCAGAGCTCATCTGTGCCTCACCTCACCACACAGTAACTGGCTTGAGCGCGCTCACAAAATAAGTGCCCGCGCTACATTAGTGCCCGCGCTCCAGCCAATTACTGTGGGCTTACGAGAGGCAGAGCTCGTCCCTGCCTCACTCCTCATCGCTCCCATGTAGGAGTTGTAGCGGAGCTCGGACAATTTGCTGATTTTGACTATAAAAAGCGATTGGAATCATACAGAAATCACACTTACAACACAGATCAGTGGAGACATTTTATTATTATTATTACTATTGAGTTTTTCATGTTTTTCCGTTATATTGGAGTATGACAGGTGAGGCTCTGCCTCCCCTTCCTCCCCTGACTGCACGTCGCTGTTTTGTTTTTTTAAACAGTCTGAATGAAACGTCAGCTCTCAGGTGATCAGGTGTGTGTTTACCAGTGTTGGGACTAACGTGTTACAAACTAACGCATTACTGTAACGCAACTACCTTTTGAGGTAACTAATAACGTTACTAGTTACCTATTCCCATTCAGTAACGCCGTTATAGTTACTGTGATTTAAATGCGTTACATTATGTGATGGAACTGAACCGAATCTCCCTGCGGATGCAGCTTACAGGCGAATACAGCGATGTCCTCTCACAGCACCATGGAAAATGAAAGTAACCAGAGAGGAGTGATGATTGGTTAACGCGGCGTAACATTTCAGGGTAAGCCAATCAGGGACAGAGTTGGGCTGGTCTTGCCTTATGGGGAAAATACACAGACACACAAACACTTGCTAACACACACACATACACGGCAATGCTCACCACCAGCACACACACACAAACTATGGCAGATGCAAGTATCAGCGAGAGCAGCAGCGCATTTACAACTTGGAGATATAACCACTATTTTCAATTTGTGGGGATAAAGGACGCACACAATATTATGGTCAAATGTAAACTGTGTGCAGGACAAAAAGGATTGTCCACATCGAATAACAGCAATGCCAATCTCCTGAAGCACCTAACTAATGTACATGAGGTGTAGGAGCAAACACAGTAGTGGTGGCTTAAAGCCCACCTCCGCTCCGCGCCGTCCGTTAGATGAGCCTGGTCAGATTTAATAAAAGAAGTTCAAAACACTGGCATAAAAGTTATAACAATAATCTGATTTTAATGGTAAAAAACACAATACAAAATACAGAGTGCCCTGTAACAGAGCACTCCGGGCTCCCCGCTCTACTGCCGTGCGATACAGATATCGGAACTAGCCAGTCAGAAATAGGGGGCATTTTGCATGAATAAACAACTGCATATATAGACATATTTGGGGCGGAGTTGTGTTCGGCTCTTCCATCCCATTTTACTCCTAAGCGAATCAGAGAGTCCGTGGGGAGGAGTTGTGTTGGCTGCTCACTACCCTAGGTGTTCTTACTGGTTGGATTCACTTCGGGTCGGGCCCAATACAGCGAATCAGAGTTCTGGGAAAAAGTATTTTTCTTCTGAACAGAGCGTGAGAGCTTTGGAAGTAAACAAGGACAGAGTCACTTTTTATCTTGCACCTGAGTTCACTCCTTTACTTTCCCAAGGAATATTTCACACAAACTATTCTTTCCCAGACAATCAAACATTATACACAGATATATTGGTGCCTGAGATTATTTTGGCCCCAGAAAGAACCTTGAAAAGAATATGTGTGTTTGCTGGTGGGAGGAGGTGTATGTGTGTGTGTGCTGGTATCTGGGTCAGTGAGGGTAGATGAACAAAGAATATGTGTGTGTGCTGGTGGAAGGAGGTGTATGTGTGTGTAGCAGGGTATCTGGGTCATTGAGTGTAAGTGAGAAGGTTTATATATATAGGATTACTTTAAAACAGTCCCAAATAATACATGTTCACTTCAATACAGTTCAAGATAATACATGTTTACTTTAATACAGTTTAGAACAAACTAATTAACTTTAATCTTTAATCCCCCTTTTGATCTCACCTCAAGAGATCAACTTATACACAGCATTTGAAACATAACCACTGTCATTATTTTCTACTGTGTCTGTCCCCCAACATTTATATAAATCCATCAGAAGCTGGGATTTAGAGCACTTTTAAACCTTTAGGAACAGTCCACCATAACAACTTCTTATGACAGTGGAGGGAGACCAAAATATGTCAAAAAAAGTGTCCTTGTCGGCTGAGTCATCGTGCTCGTCCTCCTCCGACGCGTAAGCCAACAAGGGCATTTGGTACGAAGGGGAAGGGGCAGCTTCTCCCTCAAAAAATGGGTTATTAAAACAAAGTTCCTCAAAAAATGGGTTATTAAAACAAAGTTCCACAAAAAATGGGGTATTAAAACAAAGTTCCACACCGGCTATATCAACCTGTTTCAGCGGAGAGTGGAGTCCCCTGTGCCGTCTTGGCTTGCCGTGTCTTTGTCCCCCCAGCCCGCTGATGGCAGCTTCCGGGTCGATGCTGGAGAGATGTCTTCCCGATCCTCCTCCTCCGGCCCGCTGATGACGCCTCCCGGGTCGACTGCTGGAGAGATGTCCTCCCGATCCACCTCCTCCGGTCCGCTGATGGCGCCTTCTGGGTCGACTGCTGGAGAGATGTCCTCCCGATCCTCCTCCTCCGGTCCGCTGATGGCGCCTTCTGGGTCGACTCCTAGACGAGAGCCAGGTCCGTCCTGATGTCGTACAAGGTCCTAGCCGGAGGATTCCCGCCGCACACTGGCTCCAGTGGTACCAGCTGTCCCCCTTTCCTCCTAGGCGGACGGCATGAGAGGTCCGCTGGGTCACTCTGTAGAGGCCGGAGAACCTGGGGTTGAGCCACTTGGGCCTGATGACCTTCAGCCAGACGAACTCCGCTGTGTCGGCCTCCTGGGTCCCCCTTTGGCGTCAGCAACTGTGTGGAGAAATCTGATACAAATCCCTCAAGCCTACGCTCAGGGCTCCTGGGCCCTCAGCTGTTTGACCCACCACTGCGTAGGCCGCTTGGAGCCTGTTGGTGGGGTGTCTTAAAACAACAGCCGTCTGTGAACAGGTTTTCTAAATTAATTGTAGACCTCTTATCTGCCAGTGCAGCTTCAGAATCTTAATACTTGGACTATTAGGTGAACTAAATAACATATTTCAATAGCTCTGAATTTCTGACAAGCATCTGTGTTATTCTTAAATGAAATCCTTAAGATCCTATTTAAAATCTAAATATAATATGAACTGCTATTGTTTCTGGTAAAGAAACACACCTATGTTATGGATTTAAAAACAACCAAAATCAAGATACTGACAAAGTAAATGATTTCCTGGTGATACTGCTTCTTCCTGTCAGTGCTTAGATATTATCACGCTGAAAAAATTAATACATAATTCCAACATACTGTCATCAAATGTCTTTCTATTATGAATTTAGATGAAATGGCTATCCCCATAATGACCTAAACAATAAAGTCTATGGCTTTTACTTCATTACCAGGCTAGTTACATGATGTTGTCTAAATAAAATTATGTCTGATTACATTACTATGTTTTAGCTTAAAGGTGGGGTAGGTAAGTTTCAGAAACTGGCTCGAGATACACTTTTTGTTATATTCCATGGAATGCTCTTAACATCCCGATAGCAATGAATATCTTAAGTGCTTTGACAAAAAATCTATACAAAAATTTCATCTGTAGAAGCCGTAATACTGTAAAAAGTACAACTTGGCCTACCTGCCTGTCAGCCTTCCATCGGGGCACAAACTTATCTCGTGCCCTCATTGGTCATGTGCGCGTTCGTGTGTGTTGGAGGAGGGGCTCGATAAGGAAGTGGCAGATTTTCTCCGGTTGTGTATTTTGAAATTCTAGCGATCTCGAGCCGGTTTCTCAAACTTACCTACCCCACCTTTAACTGTAATATGTTCTTTCTACATTTCAAACCTCAGTCACTTTAATACCTGTTGAAATATTACAAAATGGTTTCATCATCACAGGTCAACTTCTTCAGTATTCCATTCTGGAATTACATCTCTCACAGTAGCCCCTTGGCCACTGATTATGCATCTGTGTTACCTGTTATAACTGGTAAAAGTATATGGCGTTCCACTAAACTTGAAGAATCTCGTTTAATTTGGCATATTACTCTCAATGAATATAAGAAAGCACTGCGTAAAGCGAGAGCAGCCTACTACTCTTCATTAATAGATGAGAATAAGAATAATGCAAGATTTCTTTTCAGCACTTTATCCAGGCTGACAGAGAGCCACAGCTCGATTGAGCCTTCTATTCCCATAGCACTCAGTAGTAATAATTGTATGTGCTTTTTTAACGATAAAATTGTTACTCTTAGAAACAAAATTAATGACCTCTTGCCTTTGACCAGTATAGTGTTATCAACAGCTCCCGGAAACGTAAGTTCTAATATTACACTAGATAGTAAACTAGAATGCTTTTCAGCCATAAACCTTGAACAATTACATTCAATGATTCTCTCTTCTAAACCATCAACGTGCATGTTAGACCCAATTCCAACTAAGCTGTTGAAGGAAGTTTTTCCATTAATTAGCACTTCTTTATTAAATATTATGAATATGTCTTTATTATCAGGCTATGTTCCACAATCATTCAAAGTAGCAGTGATAAAACCGCTTCTTAAAAAGCACAACCTCGATCCAGAGGTTTTAGCCAACTATAGACCTATTTCTAATCTTCCGTTCCTCTCAAAAATTCTTGAGAAAGCGGTCGCAAAACAGTTGTGTGATTACTTAAAAACAATGATTTATTTGAAGATTTTCAGTCTGGCTTTAGAACACATCATAGCACAGAGACAGCTCTGGTTAAAGTCACAAATGACATTCTAATAGCCTCAGACAAGGGACTTGTCTCTATTCTTGTTTTGCTCGATCTCAGTGCTGCATTTGATACTATCGACCATGATATCCTATTGCAAAGACTAGAGCACTTAGTTGGCATACAGGGAACTGCTTTAGGCTGGTTTAGGTCCTATCTATCTGAACGCTCTCAGTTTGTACGTGTTAACGATGAATCTTCCACGCAAACCAAAGTTAGCCATGGAGTGCCACAGGGCTCAGTGCTCGGACCTATTTTGTTCACATTATATATGCTTCCGTTAGGCAATATTATAAGGAATCATTCTGTAAACTTTCATTGTTATGCGGATGATACTCAACTATATTTATCAATCAAGCCTGATGAAATTAATCATCTAAATAAAATTCAAGACTGCCTTAAGGACTTAAAAACGTGGATGACCTTAAACTTTTTGATGTTAAACACGACCAAAACTGAAGTTATTGTACTTGGCCCGAAGAATCTACGAAACAAATTATCTAAACATATACTAACTATGGATGGCATTAATTTGGCCTCCAGTGAGACTGTAAGGAATCTTGGTGTTATATTTGATCAGGATTTATCCTTTAACGCCCACATCAAATCAATTTCAAGGACCGCCTACTTCCATCTACGTAACATTGCAAAAATCAGGCATATCTTGCCTCAAAACGATGCAGATAAACTAGTCCATGCATTTGTTACTTCTAGGCTGGATTATTGTAACTCTTTATTATCAGGGAATACCAAGAAGTCAGTCAAGTCGCTTCAGCTGATTCAAAATGCTGCGGCTCGTGTACTAACCAGAGTTAGGAAAAGGGACCACATTACTCCTGTTCTGGCTGCCTTACACTGGCTCCCTATAGAACACAGGATAGAATTTAAAATTCTTCTTCTCGCCTACAAAGCCCTTAATGGGCAGGCGCCATCTTACCTTAAAGAACTCTTTATACCCTACTGTCCTACTAGGGCATTGCGTTCCAAGAATGCAGGGTTGTTGGTTGTTCCTAGAATCTTTAAAAGTACAATGGGAGCCAGAGCCTTTTCTTATCAAGCTCCACATTTGTGGAATCAGCTTCCAGTTTGTGTTCGGGCGGCAGACACCCTATCCGTTTTTAAAAGTGCGCTTAAGACCTTCCTTTTTGATAAAGCTTATAGTTAGGGCTGATTAGATTCAGCCCCTAGTTTTGCTGATATATGCTTAGTTTGTCGGGGGACATCTTACTTCTTCCTTCTCTCTGTCTATACCTGTGTACTCTCATGTTCCGATTAACCCAGCTTCCCCAAATGTCTTCTATATACGCTGGGATCCGGAGTCATGGATGATCCTGCAGTCCTTTGTCCTGGATCGCGAGCCTTGGATCGCGAGTCCTGGCTGTGGTCCTGGATCATCGGTCATGGATGGATATCCTCGTGGATTCATCTTCCTATTATACACACATGCATTTCCAAACATTTGAACTACCTATGTTGCAAATGTATTATCTTTTCAATTTACACACGGCATCTCTTGCACGTCTGTCCGTCCTGGGAGAGGGATCCCTCCTCTGTTGCTCTCCCTGAGGTTTCTCCCATTTTTCCCTTTAAACTGGGTTTTCTTCGGAAGTTTTTCCTTGTACGATGTGAGGGTCTAAGGACAGAGGGTGTCGTATTGTCATACTGATATTCTGTACACACTGTGAAGACCACTGAGACAAATGTAACATTTGTGATATTGGGCTATATAAATAAACATTGATTGATTGATTGATTATAACTCAATCAATATTAGAAACATGTCAACATCCATCAAACAGTATCTTATCCCCAGATATGGAGCAGGTTAATTCTAAAACTGTCAATCAATGGTCAGATTGAAAAATGTAGATTGTGAATTTACACTCCCCCTTTTTACACATGAACTCATGTGTAACACAATCCCGTATGGGAAGAAAACCTTCAGGTAATAATGGATTATAAGAAACAGGGTTCCTACGGGTGCTTGAAATCCTTGAAAATGCTTGAAATTTGATGTGGTGTTTTCAAGGTTGGGAAAGTGCTTGAATTTTGGGAATGGTGCTTGAAAATGAGATAAAGTGCTTGGAAATGTAAATGCTTTACTTTTACAATAAATTGCTGTCTGACTGAATAGTTCGCTTTTTAGATTAAAAGAAAATAATTGCTTTGCTCTACATAAAACAGCTCCGCTGCGGCCTTCCCGCGCTATGCGCGCGACCTGCAAGTGTTTGTGTTACGTGTGACCTATGCATTCTGATGAGAGTGATAGATGACTGTGTGCCAGGATGTTGCCGTTTCAACGAGCGTTGGCTAGCAGAAGACAACTACAAACCATGGCTAAGACGAGGGTCAAGCCCACGAGTAGCCTCCTGCAAAGTTTGCAAAAATAACGATGCGAGAGTCTGCGCTGACGAGCCACATGAAAAGTACGCCGCAGTAGAGCATTTTAGATTAGGCTGACGTTGCATGTTTCGTTTGTTTAAGCTAACGTTAGCAAGCTGAATAGCGAACTCGATTGAGGGATAATAATAATTGCAGGGGACAATCATTTCAGAGGAGCGTATCTATGTTATGTGCGTTACAGTCGCTATCCTGTGGTGTTCAGAGGATGAAGCACTCACGGCATTTCGTGTTAGAGTCACGAAATATAATCTATTGATTCGACACAGAGCGATTTTGAAAGCAATGTATTTCTACTGGTAGTATGTTTCGTGCCTAAACCAAATGTGACTTGCTCTATCGAAATCAGTCACATTGACCCGAAGACACATTTTCGTTTGTATTACTGGTCTGCGGGAAGCTCACGAGTGTGTTTGTGTATTTTTGCGTTTGTGTACCGGGGAAACACTCACAAGAAACACCGGCGGCTTATGCCTGCTGTGACGTTACATTAGTCCGTTCTCTGCTTGTAATTATGCCGAAGCCTCAAAGTTGTATTTATCATCTGAATTTGCCGAAACAAGTTTAATATTCTGAAAGCCAATACTTTGTTTATTTGAAAACAGATGAAAACAAACTGTCTTTTATATAAAATGTAAGTATTATACAAGTAAAACTACATTTTGCTTTAATGCCATGTAATTGTAGAATGAACAGTCTTCCTTTGAAGATGTATAAGTCAGGTGTCTTGAGTAGCATTACCTACAAATCATTGTACACATTAGTACATATGATTTTCCACTTGTTACCATTGTGAGTCTATTTTTATGCAGCTCTGCGTGATTTTGTGGCTACAATTCAGGCTAATACACTACCAGAGGTGGAATAAGTACTCAGATATTGTACTTGAGTAAAAGTACAAGTACTCAGATCTTGTAGTGCAATTATAAGTACTCAGATGTTGTGCTTGAGTAAACGTAGAAGTACTCAGATCTTGTACTTGAGTAAAAGTAGAAGTACTCAGATCTTGTACTTGAGTAAAAGTAGAAGTACTCAGATCTTGTACTTGAGTAAAAGTAGAAGTACCAGAGTGTAGGAATACTCTGTTACAGTAAAGTCCTGCATTCAAAATGTTCCTCAAGTAGAAAAGTATTCTCATCAAAATATAGTGAAAGTAGCGACAGTAAAAGTAGTCGTTGTGCAGATTGGTCCATTTCAGAATAATATATCTGATATGTTTTATAATGATTGATCATTAAAGTGTTCTCAAAGCTGGTAAAGGTGCAGCTAGTTTGAATGACTTTGTATACTGCAGGGTAGCTTGTGAATTTACTCCAGGTGGAACTAAAGTCTGATTCAACACTTGATTATATTTCACATCATTCATCCAGATCTGTGAAGTAACTAAAGGTATTAAATACATGTAGTGGAGTAAAAGTACACCATGTACCTCTGACTTATGTTTACTGCCAACCTAAAAGTACCTCAACAATAGTAATCAACAGTGTTGGGCAAGTTACTTCCAAAATGTAATATATTACATATTACTTATTACTCTCTTTTGAAAGTAATAAGTTACATTACAGAATTACTGTCTCTGAAATGTAATGAGTTACACTACTTTAGTTACTTTTCTAGTTACTTTCACCAAAATAACCACAAAAGAATGGCTAGGTATTTTAAATGCTGAAATGTAGTTTAGTGCAGCTCATTATACATCCAGTGAAGGGTGATGTGGTATAGCATAACAGCTGTGTAGGCCCTTAAGGCTACTAACAACTTGCATTACACGGGTTAGTTGAATACTCGATTCTGATTGTAAATTCTTAACATGTGACACGTTGTTAATACAGTACAGACCACTGTCAAGGACTACAATGAAGGTTGCTAAGGAGGATCAAGAAAGAGAAAGGAAAAGAGGTTAAAAGACGGAGCGCTGGACGTCAGATAAATCACCAGAAGAAGGCAGACAGGAAGTAAACACTAACAGGACACGGAATGGGCTCTGTAGTGTGTTTAGTATATGGCCGTGTACAGGCCCGGCTCCAGAGAAAAATTACTCAGGGTGCCTCTGAGGTTACAGGGGGCAGCAGCAGTAGTGGCCGGCAACAGCAATGGAAATAGCATTGATGTCCCAATGAACAGATTATGGCATTTGTTATGTTTTGAAACCAAGCAAGTGAGAACATTTCAAGTGAGTTAAAAGTGCAATCCTGAAATATTTCATATAGTCCAAAGTGGACTGTGGCAAAGAAAAGCACAAAAGCTTCAAAGCTGTACTGATAAAACAAATGAGAACATTTTGTAAATCAAGGCAAATATTATTTGAACCAGCTCATGGTTTGAAATGGCAAACATTGAAAAGCAAAAGTATTATTAAAACCATGTAGCCTACTAAATCATCACTTTGGTCCCATCATATACTCTGGGAAGAGAATATTTACTGTGCTTGAAAACTGGTATCACATCATCATGTGAGGTTGAATTTGTGACCTGGAGATCATTTCAGCTGCAACATTAGCTTGTTGATAAGCTTGGGATATGAGATCTTTTTGTAGCCATTCGTGGTGAAGGCATCTGTGCTATTGTATGCATTATTTTTGAACCAACATTTCTACAGGCATGGCAGAATATGGCACTATTTTCACATATTCTAGCCCTTGTCTATTTGTATACCACGAGCTGCAAAATGACCACCTAACCCCACTGTACAGGCGGGTACTTGTTTAGATATACCTGGGCAGGCTCTGTTTTGCCGTGGTATCCTGGCTGGCACCTGCGGGCCACAGAGGGGCGGCGGTGTTTCGGGAGATGAAGACTGCTGCTACCGAGGGCGAGGGCGGCGAGTCAGGCGGGAGTAAGCTAGTGTCCACAACGGATGGTAACGTGATGTCCCCATCTGACCTGTTGCTACGGTCTGCAGTAGATTCAGTGTTGCTGGCGTTTAGTGATGGTTGCTTTAACAATTTTCGTATAAATGATTATCCACAGATGTGTGTCACTGTCACTGCTGTGGAAGTACTTTGGAAATGATGCACGCGCAGCGGAGCAGGTCACGCGCACCTGACACAATTTGTTGTTAGTATTTTTCACTCCGTTCTCTTTTTTGAATAGAGGGTGAATAACATTCAACTGCCCCGAAGATCCCGGCGCGAAGCCTGAAGAGTAAACTCCACGGTTTTACTAATCTACCCGCACAATTTGGTCTGTTGTCGGAATGTCTCGCTATGTTAGTACATTGTTAAAAAACAAAACACCATTTAATTTCGGGTTAAAATGTGTTGTAACTGCGTTACTGAGCATTGTAACGGGTAATATATTACCCACATTTCATTAGTAATGCGTTACATTACTTCGTTTACAGCAAAAAGTAATATATTACTGTAACTCCGTTACTTTTGTAACGCGTTACACCCAACACTGGTAATCAATAATGTATTGAAAAGTTATTTGGCTGATTGTTTTATATTGGCTCAGCCAGGTTATATGGGATGCCCAGTCTACGTACAGGTCACTCATTTTGAAATATTAAACTTAGTTTTATTTTCTTTAATTTTTCATCCTCATGTAGAATGCTATCACAAAACACACATTTGGTTGTTTATAGCATAAAGAACATCTGATTTAATGTGAGGTAAGGAAATAATCATTTGAGTATGTGTATATAAATATGTAAAACAGCTGTAAGATGCTTGAAAAGCTTGAAAATGCACCTTGAAAATGCTTGAAAAGTGCTTGAATTTGACTTTGGAAAAGGTGTAAGAACCCTGAAGAAAATACCAAACATCATTCACAAATGTACATCCATCATTTTCCACAGTAAACACTTCAGTGAAATTAAGTGTTTCTCTCCATCATTCAGTCCTAAAAGAAACAGAATCTTCATGTTTTAGTTTGAGTTTCACATTCTGCAAACAGCCACCTCCTGTGGGAATGAAATACCATCAAGTAGATTAGAAACGGGTCACATGTGCGGTTTTCCAAATCTGTGGAATTTTTAGGAAACCTCTCATTTCCCACAGAGCCCCAGAATAATGTGTTAGTCCAAAAGCATGCTTGATTAGTCATTGTTTTAAATCATGCAGTTGCACTGATCACATGCAGAAATACACTCACATTCACACTCACACTGTCAGGTTGTAAAGTCAGGTTTGGTCAGGTTCACCCCAGAGTCAGTCATTGACAGTGCCTTCTCAAGTTACACTGTCGGTCAGGGTCAAAGGTAATTTGATCTCAGTCTTTTTGGCCATGTGTCGTGCTCTGCAGAGACTTTGATATTTCAGCATAGGCCAGTATCCTTTGTCGACAAAAATCCATCATATATGGAGCGCCATCATTTATTAATTCACGATTACAACTATAATTTTCCAGATATCTCTAACTTTTCATTGGGACAGCTGTTTCCCACATTTCCTGCAACTTGGTACAAAACTCATTTCCTTATTGTACTACACCTAATCTATATTAAAATGTCTAATAGATCTAATTCAGAAACTTGTGTACTTAACTATTATCTTGAGTCAAACCATTACTAGGATCTGTGTAGCTCTGCATTTCATAGCTCATTATACTCATTTATCTTCAATTCTGGTCTGCCTAAAAAACAATGTTAAACTCTTTAGCAGTGTGTGGAACCCTGGGTGTCCGAACATGCAACAATTACTCCCTACTTTATCAAGGATTTAAAAACAGAAGTCCATCCGAAAGCCCTCCTATGGTAATAACTATGCCACAATGGTGAAACCAGTACCTCAAATTGAAATACTATATTTTGTTTAGAACTAGCTTTCCCTTCAACATGACCTATATAAAGAAATATTTGTCTGATTTTATTGAGTGGTTACCAAAACTCTCCCTTTGAACTGTAGATAAATACTGTAACAACCTAAAACACTACCCAATTCTCACATGAATAAAAACTCTAAAAGAATAATTTGTAAACCTGATGAAGAGATTGAAGAATCTGTTCTACTCTGTACTCCTAACTCCAAAACACCCACTGCTGAAAGTGTAGTGAATATTTCCATCATGTCTCCCCCTTTATCCCCCAGTACCCTCAGTGTGTGTTAGGATTATTTTCTCCTTTTACTTTAATAGTTTCTTCTTTACTGCTATTTTTAATTTACCAATTGATTGATTAATGGGTAATACAACTTTTTATCTTTACTTATTTATCAAGTCAATTCAATTTCTTTAAATGTGGTTCTTTAAAATACATTAGTAGATACCTTGTGGAGTATTCACAATAACTAATCCTCTCTGTCATATGAAATCCGTTCATCTTTAAGCAGATACTATTTCCTTATTTATCTTTTGTTCATGATAACAATGGTATAACAACCACACGTTTTACCCATAGCTAGTTTCTATGTCAAGATTATTATGTGTGACATAATAATCAGATGTCTTGTTTGCTAAACAAGAATATTAAACTTTAATCTTTTCAGTATTCCAGACCATCGTTTAAACAAGCAGCCTCCTATCTAAACACTAAGCATTAAGGTTTCTACAACCACCCCCTGGGAAACTATTGCACAATTATGCTGTAAAATCATTGCATCATTCCTTCAGAGTCTGAACAATCTGAGACCAGCATGTCTCAAGATCTTGTCATAATGAGCACAGTCAGTGATGCAGCTGTAGTCAGTGGCAGGGTCCCCAAAAAGCTAGAACCGGCCCTGGTCAGTGGGCTTCAAGGAAACTCCCTGGCATTGGGATGAGGGAAGGAATCACTTGGCAGACACACGTTGTCCTCTGGACAGCAGAAATCCCCCAAAACCGCAGTACCTCTTCACACCACTGTTGCCTTGACAACGAGGCACAAGCAAAATGTCAATACCTCCTCAGAGATGCGTTCTTTGCACACTTCTTCTGTTTGCAGTGAGCAACTCTTCACCAACACACTGATTCAGAGAACCCAAAAGGTGGTGCACAACTATCCAATGCTGCTGTAATAACATTCAGCTACTGAGAAAAACTCAATTTAAATCTCTCTCCCAACGAGTTACAAAATAAAACGGCTGAGGTCAGGAATGCTGAAACATGTGAATGTTAAAACAAACTAATGATAGTAGTCTGCCTATTCTTTATTACTTCAGTTCTAAGTTAATAGGCAAAACAAAGACACCCTCCTTAACCACTATAGATTCATCTTTAATCTTCTTAAATTTGAAACCCAAAAGGTATTAATTCTCCACCGTGATCCATTTCTACATCAAAGTCCACATTTATTTCTAAAATATGAAGGATGACGGTTCTCATAAAACACTATTCTCTTTACTCCAGTAAGTCGGATGAGCAAAACAAGGAAACTCTCCCTAACCACTATAGATTAATCTTTTATCTACTTGGTTATTCTATTCATTTTCAATTGTTTATCTAAGTTGTGTTAGAAGCATGGTGAGGTTGTAACAAAATACACAAATAACTGTATTCAATACGCGCCGTATTTGAAAACTGTAATGAATTAAAATCAATGTTTAACGACGTAATATAAGTTAAATATATTATAATATATAAGCTAATTACTGTTTTATTGTGAAGTCATCTCTGGTGAACAGCGGCCTGTGGCTTTTATTTTGAAAGGCCGTTCCGGAAATATACTCCGTAATATGAACAGTGAGTTTGACTTCTAGAAACACGGAAAGTTACGATAACAATCGTTCTAATGCATTAAATAAAGTCATGAAAGAGACAAGGAGGGGAAAAGGCGTGTGGAAGTAAGCAATGAACTGAAAATAATAATAATGATAATAATAATAATTTCAATTTATATAGCGCCTTTCACGAAACCCAAGGACGCTTTACAATGGGAAGTAACAAAAACAAAAAAGTATTAATAATAATACAGATACATAGGCTGAAGAAAACAAAACAGGAACAGGTTGCTGAGTACTGCATATTAGTTGAGGCCAAAGGCCTGAGTGAACAGATGGTGTTTGAGGTGTTTTTTGAAGTTGTCCAGAGTGTCTGCATTCCTGATTGCAGATGGGAGAGAATTCCAGAGGGTGGGGGCTGCAACACTGAAGGCTCTGTTGCCAAATGTTTTCAGCTTGGAGCGCTGGATGGAGAGCAGCCCTTTGTCAGAGGACCGCAGGTGACGAGGGGGGGTGTAGGGCTGAAGGAGGTCAGAGATGTATGGAGGGGCTAGGGAGTGGAGAGATGTGTAAGTTAGCAGGAGGAGTTTGTACTGGATGCATGACTTGACCGGGAGCCAGTGAAGGTGGATGAGGGTAGGGGTGATGTGTTGCCAGGGCTTAGTGTGGGTGAGGAGCCTGGCTGCAGAGTTCTGGACGTACTGGAGCCTGTCCGGGGCTTTGCTGGTGACCCCGAACAGAACTCCATTGCAGTAGTCCAGACGAGAGGAGATGAAGGTATGAATGAATGTTTCTGCAACGGGAGAGGGCCGGAGTCTGGAGATGTTTCGTAGGTGAAATAAAGCGGTTTTGACAGTGGACCTGATGTGGGAGTTGAAGGTGAGGCTAGAGTCCAGAATGACACCCAGGTTGCGAACCTCAGGAGAAGGGTGGATGGAGCCGCCATCGATGGTGAGGAGCAGATCTCCAACCTTTCGGAGCAGTGTTTGCCACCAATCCTCTGTTTTAACGTGATGGCGGACATTGAAAACCGAAGCGGGCATACCCCTGTCATACATACACATTAATAGATTCCTTCTGACTGACAAGCGTTCAAAACCCCTTCTGCTTATCACGTACTACTTTTTGTTTTATTCATAACCTAAAAATACAATTGTGGTGAATAGCTTGCGTTTTCCTACTTTAAACAACCATCAAATGAGAGTCACTATTGTATGATAAATACTACTCCCAAATAACATTTATAATATATATTTCTTACATTGAGTTCGTTATTTCATGTCTAACAAATTCTCCTCTGTCTATGTCTAATCTAGGTGGAATCCACTATTATATTTAATTTGTATAGACATTAATCTTTCTAGGTACGTCATATACTCAGTGAACCACTTTTTACTTTCCCTTAACCTTACTGTATGTAATATAATTTTTTCCTTGAAATATAATTAAGTACAATCCTTAGCTAATGACAAATACCATGAAATTCACAATATAATGCAATGGTACCAATCAGTTCTCAAAACCTCTCATAAAACCATAAAGTAACGTAACTGTATCCTACAAAAACTATGCTAAAAACAACAAATTATAGTTTCTTATTTATTTCAATATATCTACTACATCAAATCACACATTGATCTATTAATTTTCAATGTATTCACTCCAACTTCAGATCACTCGATCTTTCACTCCTTCCATGATTGACTTCGTATCTATTATCTGACTAGGTTGATATGTGTTCACTTGTATTTATTAATATAGGCCTACTGGACAATTCTTGTCGTTACTCTTAAAGGTCACATGTCATGCTTTTCCGATTATTACCCGTCCCCTTGTGTGTTATGAAGGTTTTTCTGCATGTAAACGGTCTGCAGAGTCAAAACCCTCAAAGTACACCCTGTAGCGAGTAAAACTCTAACACAGAAAATACCTCCCCAAAACGCCTCGTTGGTGAAACGTCATCATCCATTTGATTCTTCCGGGGACATCTGATGTCATGTCGTACCCGAAACGAAATGGACCAATCCGTGGAGCCGTTACGTTACGTCCGCGGAGCCGTTAAGCCCCCGCTGATTGGTCCAAATTGACCAATCCACGGACTTCCTCACACACACACTCAGTGCATGCAGCTCTGCTGATCTCTCCTCCCTGGCTGCAGGCTGATAACAGACAGTTGGGATCGCGGCGAAATTCTCTCTGCAGACCCATTCTCACAGCGTTTATCAACCTTTTTCTTACTCAATATCAAGCCACACTTATTGCTTTTACTTCGGCTGTGACTTTGTGTGTGCTCAGGGTGAGTTTGGCTGTGTTTCGCTGTGTATCGCTAAACAAGGAAACCACACCTCCACGAAGCTCAGCGCGATTCACAACGTCCCGACTGGTCCCGACCAATCGGAGCACACTGGGCTCACAGGGAGGGGGGGGGGGGCAAGACCTGCAACGAGCCGTTTAGTGGAGAGAGTGAATACACATACTTCACAGAGATGCTTTATGAGAAACCAATTTGAGTTTGGAAAATTGCACAGTATAAATCTATTCTAGTAGACCTCAACAATGGAATTATGATCAGTGGAAATGGCCATGACATGGGACCTTTAATGTCCTTATTCTATTTATTTGAATGCCCTGTCCTTAATTCAGACGTGCACACAGCATATGGTTATACACCCTGTCTGATGAAGCTCCCAGCTTCTGCAAACCTTCTCCTGTCACTATGTTTCTGCTCTCTCTTCTCAATTATTACACAGATTCGATGTAAAAAATCACACAGTTTATTACAGAATTTCCCCAGCGAGTCAGCCGTGCAGGACTAGAATACCTCACGGAGACCTCGCTGGTTCACTTTACTTTCTTTAGTGAGTTAAGGTACGGGAATGCACTACCCGACTCTTACAAACACATATGGCGCATTTCCACTGCAGCGGGTAGCCCCGTTTAAGCGTCCTGGACCGTCCTCAAGCGGCCAGGCCAGTTTTTGGTGGCATTTCCATATAGCCTAGTACCGGCTAGCGGGTACTTTTTCTCTCTTTTTCCGGCCCCATAAAATCGTGGTTCTATCAGACCAGGCCAGGGCTGTGACGTCAACACTCGACTGCTGATTGGTCAGAGAGAATCGTCACAAGATCGCGCGCGAGATCATCCCTCGCGTCACATATATATCAAGAAGCAAGCTTGCAGCATTTTGTAAACGGAGGAGCTACAAAAATGGCAACGTCGAAGAAAAGCACACCGTGGTCGACCGAGGAGGTGACGACGTTCCTACATCTCATTGGGGATGATAAAATCCAGCGGGAGCTCGACGGAACAACGCGAAATGTGAAAGTGTTCCAGGATGTCTCTGCACAGATGTCCGAGCGCAGATTTTCGAGGACTTTCCTGCGATGTAGGGAAAACGGAACGGCTTTACTGGAGTCCCTGCAAGGTACGCTCACTTCTAACAAAGAAGTCTATTTATCCTTACATTAATGTTCGACAACCCGTGCTTTTATGGAGCCCCAAAGAGCTACATAGCTAGCTAAGGCAGATAGCCTAGGCAGATAGCCTTAGCTAGAGCTATTGTTTGCTAACACCATATGTGCCATTGTTTACGTTCAGTTTTTCTTTTCTATAGTTGTTGTTGCTATTTAGTATTGTGCTGCAGTAGTTTGTGGAATTAACAAGTCATTTTGCTGTTCTAGATGATTACATTGGGACTCGTGAGGAGGAACATTCCGAACAACGGGTGATGGCAGTGTTCCGTCCACATCGTCATTGAATCCAGAACGGACCCCAGCCGAAGAATCGACACCGACTCAACCACCAACACCGAGTGCCATCACGACACCGCAGCGTGTGGTTCTAGGTAAGAAATAGAAATGGCAAAACGACTGGAATTGTGTTTTTGTTTTTTTTAAACCGTGGATCATCCATCGTCAGTAATTAAAATAAGCTATATCACTGTGTGGAAATGCTCTGTTACAAGTAAAGTCTTAGCTAGTAAGCAGCTAGTACAGTTGTGTGTGACATCCTATCATATACATATATTTATATTCATTATCAACAGGCTGGACATAATGTAATTCACTTTCACAATCATTGTAAACATCTAGGGCCAGCACTTTCTTTAGTTCACCTTACTGTTGGTCTGTTTATACATGTTATTCTTATATCCTTGTGTGACCTGTACCTGTCCTGTGTGTTTTCCTTATTGCTTTCCTTATTATCTTATTGTCACCCAGGCAAGAGGAAACGAGGAGGAGAGGATCGGTCCCAGCAGGAACGGCACCATGACTGGGCAGCCGACGTGGCCCGTCTCCTCCCTGATACTTCAAAAAACCTTAATAGTTATTGTACATATTATATCATTTTTATCTAGTTAATTTTTAAATGCAACATTTGTACTTCCTTGTTTATTTATTTTATTTAAAATGTTCATTTTATATTTACAATTCCATGTATATTTATGCTGGCTGCAATACAGTTTTACATTTTTTATTTGTATTGTTTAATGGCATGCCTTTTTGATACAACATTTGTATTTGTATACTGCCATCAATAAAGTACTTCTTTGACTTATCTTATCTCTTGTTGATAATGAATGGCACCCAACATAAAAAAATCATAAACATACATGAATTTATAAAGCAATAACAAACACCATCAGTTAGGAAAAAGCCCCTTACTTTTAAGAGATTTAAAGCAAGAAATTGAGTTTTCTAGCTTGAGGTCCTACTCTAAAACATTATTACATGTTTATTTTGTAATAGTATTAAGAATACATGATAAATACATAATACATGTAGAAATTGCTCAATTGTAATAACCTCGTTCTACTAGACTCAAACAACACATTCCTTATATATTTCAAAGACAAGAGAACAAAATAAACCTATAACCCATTCAAGCAAGCTTTTAACATGTCTAGAAGAAAGATTGAGGTTATATTTAATATTATTTTATGTTGTGGATACTTTAGTCTCAATTTCAAATATTCAATTCAGATAATATTTGTTTAAAACATTTGACAAACACATGTATATTGAAAAAAAAAAGGATTTATTTATGTTCAATACAATGAATACAATACAATGCTTGCTGTGATCACTTTCCTTCTTGCTGTGATAACAAGCCACACACCAAGAAACAAGTAAACGATCACTTCCACATCCTCCATTGTTGTGTGTGTTTTGTGAGTTGTGTCGCATTGAAGATGACGCCACTGCAGTTTTACCCAGCGTCGCTCCGACCAAAAAGCTGATCGCCCCGCCTACACTGCGTTGCTACCCCAGGTCCTAAACTGTAATGGAAATGCGCCACGGCCTCGGCCGGCCAGCGAGGCAGCCCGAGGCCTGACCGAGGACGCTTAGGGACGCTTAAACGGGGCTACCCCGTTGCAGTGGAAATGCGCCATTAGTGCCTTAGGTACAGGACTGCTCTACCTGACTCTAAGCGCTTTCTTAAATACAACTCGGTGCCTTAGGTCCGGAATGTTCTACCTGACTCTAAGCACTTTTTTAAATATAACTTGGTGCCTTAGCAGTGTTTCCCCTAGGATGGAGTCATAGCAGCGGTGCTAAGGCACGTGGACCCATCATAATGTGAGCGCGGAGCGCGTGGAATTTTGTAGTTTTTGCACGTGCGAAGTGCGCCCCGCCAATTTGTATTTATGTCTCTGCCAGCACAAGAAAGGCTCTTGAGGCCTAGTACCAGGGCCGACAATTTGCTGCCCTAGGCGAGATTTTATATTAATGCTGTCAAAATTATCGCGTTAACGGCGGTAATAATTTGTTTTAATTAATTGCGTTCATTTCATTTCAAACCTTTATTTATACAGATAAAATCCCATTGAGATCATTGATCTCTTTTCCAAGGGAGACCTGCTCAAGTAGTTCCACATGAAACATAAAAACATAAACAGAACAACAAAAGGACATCATACAGCATCATTTACAAAATTATCCACATAAACAGGTACCAATAGCTTCCGATTGAGTAGCATCCAACCGAGCTTTAAAAACATTTAGTGGCACCAGATTGTTCAGTTTCCATTTAATTTGCAGACTATTCCAAGACAGAGGAGCTGCGCATCTAAAAGCTGTCTTCCCTAAGACAGTCCTAGCAGTTGGCACATTACAATTCTCCGTGAGATCAGGGAGCAGATATAAGATGATCCCTAACATGGCTTTGTATATAAAAATGTACCAGTGACTGAGCCTCCGTACAGTTAGTGAAAGCAAACCAGCCCTTGCATACAGGGTACAGTGATGGGTTAATGCTTTACAGTTTGTCACAAATCTCAGTGCACTGTGATACGCAGCATCTAACTTGACCAGGCAATTGGCAGGTGCATTCATATAGACCAGATCCCCATAGTCCAGCACAGGTCAAAAGGTCACAGTGACTAGCCTTTTCTTGGCCTCAAGCGAGAAACAGGACTTGTTTCTGAAAAAGAACCCTAGCCTAACCCTCAGTTTTTTTAGCAGGTTATTGACATGAAGTTTAAAAGAGAGACAATCATCAAGCCAGATACCAAGGTATTTGTAACAGGCAACAACTTCAAGTTTTGTTCCTTGCGTAGTTACAATATCTAAAACAGGCTCTGGTGTCTTTTTTGCTTTTGAAAAGAGCATTACCTTGGTTTTATCCACATTTAAAAGAAGCTTTAATTCAGAGAACTGAGTCTGAATAGTGTTAAAAACAGCCTGTCATTTAACAACAGCCTCCTTAATGGTGGGACCTGCACAATACATCACGGTATCATCCGCATAAAAATGTAAAGTAGCTTCATCCACATTATCACCTACGCTGTTAATATATATGGAGAATAAAAGTGGTCCTAAAACAGAACCTTGTGGTACACCATTAGAAATGTTTAACCACTCAGAAGACAGTCCATCAAAATGAACACATTGGGACCTTTCAGAGAGGTAGTTCACAAACCACCCCACTGCATGGCTGGATATGCCAATACTGAGTAGCCTCTGCTTTAAGATGAGATGATCAACGGTGTCAAACGCTTTGGAAAGGTCAATAAACAGAGCTGCACAACTCTGCTTATTATCTAAAATACTAGTAATGTCATTCACCACTTTCATTGTGGCAGTGATGGTGCTGTGTTGCTTTCTGAAGCCTGACTGATGTTTAGACAGGATGTCATTTGTACATAAAAACTCCTTTACCTGTTCACTCACTAGGCGTTCAAGAACCTTAGCCAGAACTGACAATTTAGAGATTGGCCTATAGTTATTTAAAATAGTTGCCTCCCCTCCTTTCAGTAAAGGCAAGACATAAGCAGACTTCCATACTTTTGGAATTGTATTTGTGCTGAGGGAGAGGTTAAAAAGAGAAGTAAGAGGTGGAGCAATAAAATCTGCAGCTATCTTTAAAAAGAAAGGTTCTAAGTTGTCCGGGCCAGCCGGTTTCCTAGGATCTAGCTTAGATAAGGCTTCATGAACAACATCAACAGTAAAAGGAGTAAAACTGAAAGGGTTTTCCAGACCATGTTTTTCAGAGTCACAGACTGTAGTGTTCACAGAAGCAGAGTTAGTCACAGAATCAAACATAGAACCGCAGGACACAAAATGCTCATTAAAGCAATTTAGCATAGTGGCCCTGTCCGATATAGAGCCAGATGCTGTGGTAAGGCATGGAGGTAGCTCATTACGGATCTCACCGGTTGATATCGATTGTATTGCTTTCCAAAATTCCTAGGGTTATTTAGGTTTTCTGTGGTAACTGACAAATAGTACTTCGACTTTGCACTTTTGACATTTGAAGTGAAGCTATTCCTTAGCTGCCTAAAACGCAGCCACTCTATCTCTGAGCCTGATTTACTAGCCTTTGCCCAGGCCTTGTTTCTCTCATGAAGGAGACGAGACAGCTCAGCAGAAAACCAAGGATTGTCTCGTCCCTTTACTCTAAATTTACGCAGGGGTGCATGTCTATCAATGATCTCCATAAAACCAAGATAAAAATAAGACCATGCGGTTTCCACATCAGCACACAGATCGATTTTACCCCAATCAAAATCAAACAGATCATGCACAAAACCCTGCTCCACAAAATGTTTTATGTCTCTCTTAATGATAATGCGAGGTTTAACCTTTTGGACCTTAGTGTCCCTGATTGTGGCTACAACACAGTGATCGCTCAGATCATTTGCAAATACTCCCACAGATGAATATGTATGGGGAACGTTAGTTAGAATGAGATCAATTAGGGAGGATTTATTAGGGGACTTAATATTTGGGCGAGTAGGACTGTCCACAATCTGAGTAACATTCAATGAGATACAAAGGTTTTTAAAATCCTCTGACACTGCAGTTAATCAGTCCCAGTTAAAATCTCCAAGTAGGACTATTTCCTTGTAGTCTAGTTGTGATAAAAGATTTGCTAGTGAAGACAAGGAGTCTTTGACAGCTGAGGGGGGTCTGTAACAACTCACTACCATGACCTGTTGACCCTTTGCCACTTCTATATTTAAGGCTAAAAATTCAAATTGCTTACTGATCGATTTGGAAACTAATGTGGTTACACTGAACTTATTCTTAACATAAATTGCAACGCCACCACCTTTATTAGGCCGGTCGGTACGATACACATCAAAACCATGTAAGGCAATGTCAGAGGCCAAAATAGACTTATTTAGCCATGTTTCAGATAAGACAATGACGTCAGCGTCAGTCGATTTTGCCCAGATACGGACAAAATCTAGTTTACCTAACAGACTGCGCACATTCAAGTGGATGAAACCCAACCCAGACCTAGCTTTAAAATCAGCAGGAGTAGCGATCTGACTATTACTACTGGGCGGACCAGGGTTAGGTTGTACATTTCCTGACAGTAATAACAACAACAAAACCAGGCATCTTTTCCTCTTAAATGACACACATACATTGTCATCTAATTTAGAAACACCGGAAACGTCTGCGAGAGTGTGATTAGAGCTTAAGAAGCAGTCCTGAAGAACCATCATCGCAGGAAAATAAAAAAGACAAACATATTTTGTCGAGCAGATTGACTGTGACAAGGCAACCGGTAATTGTTTGAGCAACACATCCGAACCTTTGCAGGGGATGCCCACTGCGGGTGGCAGAACAGACCTGAATCCATTAGTCTTCTCAGAATGACTAGAGATCTTCTCATAGTCCAAAACAGTTAACAGGCACAGTAGAATCCCGATATGGGCCATTTTCCCAGACCAGCACAGCATCCGGATAGGCATGCAAGCAGGCCCGAAATGTGGAGGCGCTCCGTTCTCCTCGCGATATCCCCGGTGCAGAACCTCCTCAGTACAGCAGGATAGGCGAAGCAGGACCAGCTCGAGGCGTAGAGGCGCTCCGGTCTCTCCGCGATATCCCCGTGGTCAAACGTCCTCGGCACCGTAGAGCACGACAGGTGGAGCAGGTGGATACAGGCCTCAACTACAGCAGGTGTAAAGCAGGCCGCAGCCCGAAAGCGAAGCCGCTCCGGTCTCTCCGTTACGCCCCCCCGGGGCAAAATCTCGCCAGGACAGCAGCACACGACAAGTGGAAGCAGGTCCCCGCCACAGCACAACTGGGCAGGTGGAAAAAGGGGGCCCAAACAACAACGTGCAGCCGCTCCGTCTCTCTCCGCGACTTCCCGGGAAAAACCTCCCCACAACAGCACAGGTGCACAGGTAAACCTCCTATCCACGCCGACGGAAAGAGAGGCAGCCCTGCCCCTCACTTTCCACGCTCCGTGAGGCGGATGAGAAAATGTGCTCCGCTCGCGAAAATGCGCTCCGCTCGCTCTGATCGACGAGTGTAGAGTGACGGAGCCTGAGAAACGATTAATTTTAAATATCAAATATTAAACGCATTTAACGCATGTGCAGAATGGCCTGCCCCATACATCCCACCAGTGGCAGCGCCAGGGTATGGCTGGGGTAGGCTACACCCATACCAAGAAATGGCTGATCACACTACAGCTTCGACAGCTTCAAAAACGGTTTCCAACGCGTCTGCCCATTCACTTTGAATGGGGTGACGTCACGTTGCCTCGATTTTCGCCGAACTGAATTGTGGGTAGCATAGCGGTCCGTCTCCGGCATCTCCGGCGTCAGAAGTTGAACAATGTTCGGTGGAGACGCCGGTGTAGCCAGCCAATCAAATCCCGTTTCTGAAAATCTGACGGCTCAAGCCCTAGCTAGCCAATCAAACCGCGTCTAAACTGGAAGAGATATCCCGCCATTCATTTCTATATTTCAAAAAAAGATGGAGGAGAAACTAATTATCGCCGTAGCAAATCACCCGGTTTTGTATGACCAGACCCTCTTCACCTACCGGGATACAAACCGGAAGAACCAGTCATGGAGGGAGGTGGCAGAGACAGTGGGTGAAACTGGTAGGTTTTCGCCTGTTTGGGGAGTTTATATATATATATATATTGCTCGCATAAAATCCAACAATGGTGTTGTTGCAGGAAGTCCTGACGGAGAATACTTTTGCTGTAGTACAAGGGTGCACATAACTGGTACGCAGGTTATGTGCGTAATCTGAAATGCGTACCGTCACTTGTGTCACAAAGCGCATTTGCGTACTTGTGAAGCTTTTCCAGAAGGCGGTTAGATGACGACAGAGTCGGTCTCCGTGTGCACAGACAGGGCTGCTGTTAACGTCGGTCTGTACAACGGAATTGTGCCAAAACTACACCAACCGGCGGCGGAGGGAGACTCCCCCCCTTCACTGGAGAACTGCGCTAAAACAGCTGATCACAACACTCTGTGGTCACAAAGTACTCCAAAAGCCCCCCCCCGTCGACTTTCCTGAAGTACTCACCCGTTGATATAAATCAACACGTAATGAATTAAGACCCCACGGTTTGATGATTGACAGGTGTGTGGGCTGTCTTTCATTTTGACACGCAGAAAAATGTTATAATAAACATATTAACATATGTTAAATGGATATATCCGCCTTCTTTCATTTATCTTTCCATTCCCACAACAATATACATAAAGAAATGGCATATTTTGGACATAGTTCGAATGGTGATTAATCATGATTAATTAATTTTTAAGCTGTGATTAATCTGATTACATTTTTTATTCGTTTGACAGCCCTATTTTATATATAAAGAATACATGAAAAATCTCCACAAAAGACAAATCCACTACAAAAACAGAAACTTATTGACATAGTCAATTATTCTTATTATTTTTTTTTTAAATGGCTTTAAATGTATTCAAATGTATTGAGTATTGTATGAACATGTTTTAATTGGGGGGTGGACGTCACATCCTCTAGGGGGGTCCGGGGGTATGCCCCACCGGGGAAGATTTTTAAAATGCTTCAATCTGGTGCACTTTGAGCAGAATTACTAGTGACCTGATCTAGGGGGTACAACTCTAAAACACCCATATGAAAAAGATCGGTTTACATTTTAATAATCAAATAAGTATATGAACATAACCAATCACCTACCATAGCCAATAACAAATAAATGTAACTTATTTTATTTGTGTTGTTCATTCATATCTTATTTTACCTTGTTAACATTTATTTATTTATGCATATTTTGTATCTCTCCAACTTTAAACGATATTTTTGGTTTACTGTCCTATAGTATACATTGGAATGATTTCAAACCTGTTTTTATTTATCCTAATAATTATAAAGGAGTGCCTTGGAAATATGTGTTTACATCATTTGTGGTCAAAACTTTTGAGACCCACTGATAGTTAACTGATAGTTAATTTTAGACTTAAGTTATCTAACTTAAGTCTAAAATTAACTATCACTCAGAGTCCTCACTGAGCCTCTCAGTCTGACAGGAGAGCTCTCCTCCACACTCGTCGTAGAAACATCTACTTCTTATATATCCGTTAGCGCTGCTAGCAACCAGATTCTAATAACAACAGCACCGGTACCGGTGCGCCCTCTCTCTCTCTCTCTTTCGCTCGCTCGCCCCCACGCTCACTCGCACTTTGGCTGTGAGCTGCGGGTGCCTGATAAACCAATATCCCCCACTTTCATCACTTACAGCGCCCATCGTACAGGGCAAATGAAAAGTTTAACCGGGGTGAAAAGGGTGTTACATTTACTTAATTATGAATGTTGTTACATCAAGGCCGAAAAATAGGATGAGCGCCAACGGTCAAAAATGTTTTTCCCCCTCCCATAGCTACCAGCGCAGCGCCGCCCAGATCTGGCGCCCTAGGCGACCGCTTATGCCTATGCCAAAAATCCCTGCCTAGTAGGCTACATACAGTGGCAATGTCTCAAGATTTAACAAAATACACCTTTATTGAACATACAGTAACACAAAATACTACAAATTCACATAACAAACAATCAAAATGAAAATGGGGTCGCCACTTATTTGAATAAAAAAAAAAAAGTAGCGCATATTTCATCAGCAGCGCTACATATATATATATATATATATATATATATATATACTATTTGTATATAGGGGAAACACTGGCCTTAGGTCCAGAATATTCTACCTGACTCTAAGCACTTTCTTACTTTCTACAATATGTATTGTATTTTTACCGTGACTAAGAAGACTGAGAACGCCGCTGACAACTCTAACATTTTGTAGCAAAGCCAAATCACAGATTTTGGTAATCAACAGGTATCTGTTTTACCTTTGTATCATGTAGAACCGCCCTGGTGTAGTTGTCAGTGGGTGTCCAGGTGTCCTCCCCTGGACTGAATTCTGTCCGCTGGCTGTCTGTGGTCCTCCTAGAGACCAGCACTCATCACGTCTGGGTCACCAACTTGTAGGAGCAAACACAGTGGTGGTGGCTTAAAGCCCACCTCCGCTCCGCGCCATCCGTTAGATGAGCCTGGTCAGATTAATAAAAGAAGTTCAAAAACACCGGCATAAAAGTTATAACAATAATCTGATTTTAATGGTAAAAAACACAATACGAAATACAGAGTGCCCTGTAACAGAGCACTTTGCTCACTCCCCTAGGTGTTCTTACTGGTTGGATTCACTGCGGGTCGGGCCCAATACAGCGAATCAGAGTTCTGGGAAAAAGTATTTTCTTCTGAACAGAGCGTGAGAGCTTCGGAGGTAAACAGGTCAGAGTCACTTCTTAACTTGCACCTGAGTTCACTCCTTTACTTCCCAAGGAATATTTCACACAAACTCTATTCTTTCCTAACAATCAAATATTATACACAGATATATTGGTGCTTTACTTCTGAACAGAGCGTGAGTAGACAAGGACAGAGTCAATCTTTATCTTCCACCTGACTTCACTCCTTTACTTTCCCAAGGAAGATTTCACACAAACTATTCTTTCCCAGACAATCAAACATTGTACACATATATATTGGTACAGTTTAGAATAATATCTGTTTGCTTTAGGGCGTAATAGCCATAGACTATAAAAGTCTTACCCAAGGCTCAATCATAAACTAAAATGTATATGTATGCATAAGGGTTACGTCCTTAGCTGGCTAATAAGTACAAAGCTAAGCTACCAAGCACACAAACACCTGTGAACGGGGTTAACATGTATAATATTATTATTTTAGACTCTTGGAAGTTCTGTTAGTACATTCAAGCGCACAGCACAACATTTGAATTGTCTGGTATTTGTAACAATATTCCCTAAAAGGCACAATCACCACGAACACGGCTAAAGCTAAAGGGTCAAGTACAGTACTATGACTAACTAACGTTGTAGCCTCTATGGTTGTAGCCTAGCAGAGTGGACAAGTTGCTGTTAGCTGACAGTGAGGCATGTACGTATCCATCAACGTGACCACGCCCTAATTTATGCAAACACTTTAAGACCTAATATAAAAAAAGGGTTGTGTTAGAAAACAATTCACTCACAGATTCATAATCATGAAGGTGGAATCTAACTATATCGATAATAATATGTATTGCATCCATGGGTAGAAACATGTTTTTTTCTGCTGTAAAGTTGGACATTTTAACATGGGGGTCTATGGAAATTGCTCCTTTCTGCAGCCAGTCCCTAGCGGCCCATGTATGAACTGCAGTGTGTGGCACTTCCGTATTGGCTTCCCGGCCGTTCCCCAGAGTTTGCCGCTTGGTGTATACCCATGGAATCTGTGGAATCTCAGCTTTCAGAAAATGTGTTGTTTGTGCAGAAAGTATGAATTATAAATGATCGTTTTTGTGAGTTATGAGCAGAAATAGCAATTGCCCGTTTTTGCCATGGGCTCATTTAGAGGCTTCTTGTGAGACTTATTTTTCGAAAAACATTTTTTTTTCGTATCGTCAGTTAACCAAGTTTCTTTTGGTCAGATGGGTATGGAATATTAATAGTTTCATGAATGACACTTCAGATATAGCACTGTTGCTACATATAGTATTTTCGGACCCGAGCTCGGGTCCGTGGGGCTTAAGAGGTTAATGATTAATTTCCTGCAAGGCTCATAAAGAGGCCTGGAGACAATAGTCGGCCTGGATTATCAATAAATGTATTCATTCCAAGTAAGCTGACTTTGGGGTGGAATAAAGTTCAGAGGGGAAAACATGTGGCATTTGTGAGGGGCTGCATGATGAAATGAGTGTGTGTTACTGTTTCAGAAGCATTTCTAGAGGACTGTTTGAGAGCAGAGGTAATGTTTTCCTCGTTATTTATATTAACCTGTTTAACCCCGAGCCTGTTTTTCAGGTTTCAGGCTCGAAAATGACATTCCCAGAACAAATTACTATAACTTCACTTCTAAAAGGTTTATAGGAATAATTGTTGTTATCAAAGCCACGTTACATCTGTGAGTTGGATGTATAAGTGTCAGAATCAATATAGATTTTTCTGTGTCAGAGTAAATTCAGATGGAACATAGCAAAACTATGTAAATTCCTGTCTCCGCCCAAAGAAAACCCATTACTTATAGTGAAGACCAACCTTGAATGATGGGTTAGTAGCCTAAAAGCTTTAGGAATACAAAGTAGAAATATAATAAGTACCCTGTATCAAGATTGAGGCAAAACAAGTGACATTTGACCTTTTTAGAGAGGTTTATGAAAACATAAACCTCTCTAAGGTCCAGGCGGAATAAGCTTTGGGCACATTTGGGCACATTTGGTTCCATCATTGCCATTTTACCTTTTTCAGGTACCAGACTATAAAAATCATTGTATTACATTGAATCATCACTATAGGTATTCATTCCACCTAAAACAACAACACAAAATATTTAATTTTTTTTAATATTTTTGTTTAATATTTTTGTGTGTGTAAGTGTAGGTGTGTGTGTGTAAGTGTAGCTGTGTGGGTATGTGTAGGTGTGTAAGTGTAGCTGTGTGGGTATGTGTAGGTGTATGTGTAAGTGTAGCTGTGTGTGTATGTAACTGTACCAACGCACTATACAATAAAACTACACTGTAGGTCATTGTGTGTAGGGTGTACTTGCACAATAAAAAAAAACAGAAACATCGGTAACATTTAACTCCAACTGGAGCAGATTTATTTCAAACATTTGACCAACACTATAGGCATGTAAGTTCTTGCTGACCTTGGTGGCATCTTCCCCATAATACTCAGGCATGCATGTGAGTGGTGGAGGAGGGGGTGGTGGAGATGCAGGGCCTTCAGCAGGGCCTTCAGCAAACTCCAACAATTCTGCAGCAAGCTGCTCCCTGAAACTCTTCTGGGTGTGTGGCTTTGTCCTGCTGGGGTCACTCCTCATCTAACAAATGTGGAAAAACAAAGAGATTAGATTAATTCACTGGTTTATACTTATAGGATAATATTGGACTAGCATTTTTCCTAATCATTCCTATAGCTTCTTGGCTAAGCTAACACTGTGATGCAGTTCCACCAAACACAAAAGTAATATATAAAAAATAATATTGGACAATAAATGAATAATATTACACCAAATAAATAAGTGAGGAGAGGATCGGTCCCAGCAGGAACGGCACCATGACTGGGCAGCCGACGTGGCCCGTCTCCTCCCTGATACTTCAAAAAACCTTAATAGTTATTGTACATATTATATCATTTTTATCTAGTTAATTTTTAAATGCAACATTTGTACTTCCTTGTTTATTTATTTTATTTAAAATGTTCATTTTATATTTACAATTCCATGTATATTTATGCTGGCTGCAATACAGTTTTACATTTTTTATTTGTATTGTTTAATGGCATGCCTTTTTGATACAACATTTGTATTTGTATACTGCCATCAATAAAGTACTTCTTTGACTTATCTTATCTCTTGTTGATAATGAATGGCACCCAACATAAAAAAATCATAAACATACATGAATTTATAAAGCAATAACAAACACCATCAGTTAGGAAAAAGCCCCTTACTTTTAAGAGATTTAAAGCAAAAATTGAGTTTTCTAGCTTGAGGTCCTACTCTAAAACATTATTACATGTTTATTTTGTAATAGTATTAAGAATACATGATAAATACATAATACATGTAGAAATTGCTCAATTGTAATAACCTCGTTCTACTAGACTCAAACAACACATTCCTTATATTTTCAAAGACAAGAGAACAAAATAAACCTATAACCCATTCAAGCAAGCTTTTAACATGTCTAGAAGAAAGATTGAGGTTATATTTAATATTATTATGTTGTGGATACTTTAGTCTCAATTTCAAATATTCAATTCAGATAATATTTGTTTAAAACATTTGACAAACACATGTATATTGAAAAAAAAAAGGATTTATTTATGTTCAATACAATGAATACAATACAATGCTTGCTGTGATCACTTTCCTTCTTGCTGTGATAACAAGCCACACACCAAGAAACAAGTAAACGATCACTTCCACATCCTCCATTGTTGTGTGTGTTTTGTGAGTTGTGTCGCATTGAAGATGACGCCACTGCAGTTTTACCCAGCGTCGCTCCGACCAAAAAGCTGATCGCCCCGCCTACACTGCGTTGCTACCCCAGGTCCTAAACTGTAATGGAAATGCGCCACGGCCTCGGCCGGCCAGCGAGGCAGCCCGAGGCCTGACCGAGGACGCTTAGGGACGCTTAAACGGGGCTACCCCGTTGCAGTGGAAATGCGCCATTAGTGCCTTAGGTACAGGACTGCTCTACCTGACTCTAAGCGCTTTCTTAAATACAACTCGGTGCCTTAGGTCCGGAATGTTCTACCTGACTCTAAGCACTTTTTTAAATATAACTTGGTGCCTTAGCAGTGTTTCCCCTAGGATGGAGTCATAGCAGCGGTGCTAAGGCACGTGGACCCATCATAATGTGAGCGCGGAGCGCGTGGAATTTTGTAGTTTTTGCACGTGCGAAGTGCGCCCCGCCAATTTGTATTTATGTCTCTGCCAGCACAAGAAAGGCTCTTGAGGCCTAGTACCAGGGCCGACAATTTGCTGCCCTAGGCGAGATTTTATATTAATGCTGTCAAAATTATCGCGTTAACGGCGGTAATAATTTGTTTTAATTAATTGCGTTCATTTCATTTCAAACCTTTATTTATACAGATAAAATCCCATTGAGATCATTGATCTCTTTTCCAAGGGAGACCTGCTCAAGTAGTTCCACATGAAACATAAAAACATAAACAGAACAACAAAAGGACATCATACAGCATCATTTACAAAATTATCCACATAAACAGGTACCAATAGCTTCCGATTGAGTAGCATCCAACCGAGCTTTAAAAACATTTAGTGGCACCAGATTGTTCAGTTTCCATTTAATTTGCAGACTATTCCAAGACAGAGGAGCTGCGCATCTAAAAGCTGTCTTCCCTAAGACAGTCCTAGCAGTTGGCACATTACAATTCTCCGTGAGATCAGGGAGCAGATATAAGATGATCCCTAACATGGCTTTGTATATAAAAATGTACCAGTGACTGAGCCTCCGTACAGTTAGTGAAAGCAAACCAGCCCTTGCATACAGGGTACAGTGATGGGTTAATGCTTTACAGTTTGTCACAAATCTCAGTGCACTGTGATACGCAGCATCTAACTTGACCAGGCAATTGGCAGGTGCATTCATATAGACCAGATCCCCATAGTCCAGCACAGGTCAAAAGGTCACAGTGACTAGCCTTTTCTTGGCCTCAAGCGAGAAACAGGACTTGTTTCTGAAAAAGAACCCTAGCCTAACCCTCAGTTTTTTTTAGCAGGTTATTGACATGAAGTTTAAAAGAGAGACATCATCAAGCCAGATACCAAGGTATTTGTAACAGGCAACAACTTCAAGTTTGTTCCTTGCGTAGTTACAATATCTAAAACAGGCTCTGGTGTCTTTTTTGCTTTTGAAAAGCATTACCTTGGTTTTATCCACATTTAAAAGAAGCTTTAATTCAGAGAACTGAGTCTGAATAGTGTTAAAAACAGCCTGTCATTTAACAACAGCCTCCTTAATGGTGGGACCTGCACAATACATCACGGTATCATCCGCATAAAAATGTAAGTAGCTTCATCCACATTATCACCTACGCTGTTATATATATGGAGAATAAAAGTGGTCCTAAAACAGAACCTTGTGGTACACCATTAGAAATGTTTAACCACTCAGAGACAGTCCATCAAAATGAACACATTGGGACCTTTCAGAGAGGTAGTTCACAAACCACCCCACTGCATGGCTGGATATGCCAATACTGAGTAGCCTCTGCTTTAAGATGAGATGATCAACGGTGTCAAACGCTTTGGAAAGGTCAATAAACAGAGCTGCACAACTCTGCTTATTATCTAAAATACTAGTAATGTCATTCACCACTTTCATTGTGGCAGTGATGGTGCTGTGTTGCTTCTGAAGCCTGACTGATGTTTAGACAGGATGTCATTTGTACATAAAAACTCCTTTACCTGTTCACTCACTAGGCGTTCAAGAACCTTAGCCAGAACTGACAATTTAGAGATTGGCCTATAGTTATTTAAAATAGTTGCCTCCCCTCCTTTCAGTAAAGGCAAGACATAAGCAGACTTCCATACTTTTGGAATTGTATTTGTGCTGAGGGAGAGGTTAAAAAGAGAAGTAAGAGGTGGAGCAATAAAATCTGCAGCTATCTTTAAAAAGAAAAGGTTCTAAGTTGTCCGGGCCAGCCGGTTTCCTAGGATCTAGCTTAGATAAGGCTTCATGAACAACATCAACAGTAAAAGGAGTAAAACTGAAGGGTTTTCCAGACCATGTTTTTCAGAGTCACAGACTGTAGTGTTCACAGAAGCAGAGTTAGTCACAGAATCAAACATAGAACCGCAGGACACAAATGCTCATTAAAGCAATTTAGCATAGTGGCCCTGTCCGATATATGAGCCAGATGCTGTGGTAAGGCATGGAGGTAGCTCATTACGGATCTCACCGGTTGATATCGATTGTATTGCTTTCCAAAATTCCTAGGGTTATTTAGGTTTTCTGTGGTAACTGACAATAGTACTTCGACTTTGCACTTTTGACATTTGAAGTGAAGCTATTCCTTAGCTGCCTAAAACGCAGCCACTCTATCTCTGAGCCTGATTACTAGCCTTTGCCCAGGCCTTGTTCTCTCATGAAGGAGACGAGACAGCTCAGCAGAAAACCAAGGATTGTCTCGTCCCTTTACTCTAAATTTACGCAGGGGTGCATGTCTATCAATGATCTCCATAAAACCAAGATAAAAATAAGACCATGCGGTTTCCACATCAGCACACAGATCGATTTTACCCCAATCAAAATCAAACAGATCATGCACAAAACCCTGCTCCACAAAATGTTTTATGTCTCTCTTAATGATAATGCGAGGTTTAACCTTTTGGACCTTAGTGTCCCTAATTGTGGCTACAACACAGTGATCGCTCAGATCATTTGCAAATACTCCCACAGATGAATATGTATGTGGGAACGTTAGTTAGAATGAGATCAATTAGGGAGGATTTATTAGGGGACTTAATATTTGGGCGAGTAGGACTGTCCACAATCTGAGTAACATTCAATGAGATACAAAGGTTTTTAAAATCCTCTGACACTGCAGTTAATCAGTCCCAGTTAAAATCTCCAAGTAGGACTATTTCCCTTGTAGTCTAGTTGTGATAAAGATTTGCTAGTGAAGACAAGGAGTCTTTGACAGCTGAGGGGGGTCTGTAACAACTCACTACCATGACCTGTTGACCCTTTGCCACTTCTATATTTAAGGCTAAAAATTCAAATTGCTTACTGATCGATTTGGAAACTAATGTGGTTACACTGAACTTATTCTTAACATAAATTGCAACGCCACCACCTTTATTAGGCCGGTCGGTACGATACACATCAAAACCATGTAAGGCAATGTCAGAGGCCAAAATAGACTTATTTAGCCATGTTTCAGATAAGACAATGACGTCAGCGTCAGTCGATTTTTGCCCAGATACGGACAACATCTAGTTTACCTAACAGACTGCGCACATTCAAGTGGATGAAACCCAACCCAGACCTAGCTTTAAAATCAGCAGGAGTAGCGATCTGACTATTACTACTGGGCGGACCAGGGTTAGGTTGTACATTTCCTGACAGTAATAACAACAACAAAACCAGGCATCTTTTCCTCTTAAATGACACACATACATTGTCATCTAATTTAGAAACACCGGAAACGTCTGCGAGAGTGTGATTAGAGCTTAAGAAGCAGTCCTGAAGAACCATCATCGCAGGAAAATAAAAAAGACAAACATATTTTGTCGAGCAGATTGACTGTGACAAAGGCAACCGGTAATTGTTTGAGCAACACATCCGAACCTTTGCAGGGGATGCCCACTGCGGGTGGCAGAACAGACCTGAATCCATTAGTCTTCTCAGAATGACTAGAGATCTTCTCATAGTCCAAAACAGTTAACAGGCACAGTAGAATCCCGATATGGGCCATTTTCCCAGACCAGCACAGCATCCGGATAGGCATGCAAGCAGGCCCGAAATGTGGAGGCGCTCCGTTCTCCTCGCGATATCCCCGGTGCAGAACCTCCTCAGTACAGCAGGATAGGCGAAGCAGGACCAGCTCGAGGCGTAGAGGCGCTCCGGTCTCTCCGCGATATCCCCGTGGTCAAACGTCCTCGGCACCGTAGAGCACGACAGGTGGAGCAGGTGGATACAGGCCTCAACTACAGCAGGTGTAAAGCAGGCCGCAGCCCGAAAGCGAAGCCGCTCCGGTCTCTCCGTTACGCCCCCCCGGGGCAAAATCTCGCCAGGACAGCAGCACACGACAAGTGGAAGCAGGTCCCCGCCACAGCACAACTGGGCAGGTGGAAAAAGGGGGCCCAAACAACAACGTGCAGCCGCTCCGTCTCTCCGCGACTTCCCGGGAAAAACCTCCCCACAACAGCACAGGTGCACAGGTAAACCTCCTATCCACGCCGACGGAAGAGAGGCAGCCCTGCCCCTCACTTTCCACGCTCCGTGAGGCGGATGAGAAAATGTGCTCCGCTCGCGAAAATGCGCTCCGCTCGCTCTGATCGACGAGTGTAGAGTGACGGAGCCTGAGAAACGATTAATTTTAAATATCAAATATTAAACGCATTTAACGCATGTGCAGAATGGCCTGCCCCATACATCCCACCAGTGGCAGCGCCAGGGTATGGCTGGGGTAGGCTACACCCATACCAAGAAATGGCTGATCACACTACAGCTTCGACAGCTTCAAAAACGGTTTCCAACGCGTCTGCCCATTCACTTTGAATGGGGTGACGTCACGTTGCCTCGATTTTCGCCGAACTGAATTGTGGGTAGCATAGCGGTCCGTCTCCGGCATCTCCGGCGTCAGAAGTTGAACAATGTTCGGTGGAGACGCCGGTGTAGCCAGCCAATCAAATCCCGTTTCTGAAAATCTGACGGCTCAAGCCCTAGCTAGCCAATCAAACCGCGTCTAAACTGGAAGAGATATCCCGCCATTCATTTCTATATTTCAAAAAAAGATGGAGGAGAAACTAATTATCGCCGTAGCAAATCACCCGGTTTTGTATGACCAGACCCTCTTCACCTACCGGGATACAAACCGGAAGAACCAGTCATGGAGGGAGGTGGCAGAGACAGTGGGTGAAACTGGTAGGTTTTCGCCTGTTTGGGGAGTTTATATATATATATATATTGCTCGCATAAAATCCAACAATGGTGTTGTTGCAGGAAGTCCTGACGGAGAATACTTTTGCTGTAGTACAAGGGTGCACATAACTGGTACGCAGGTTATGTGCGTAATCTGAAATGCGTACCGTCACTTGTGTCACAAAGCGCATTTGCGTACTTGTGAAGCTTTTCCAGAAGGCGGTTAGATGACGACAGAGTCGGTCTCCGTGTGCACAGACAGGGCTGCTGTTAACGTCGGTCTGTACAACGGAATTGTGCCAAAACTACACCAACCGGCGGCGGAGGGAGACTCCCCCCCTTCACTGGAGAACTGCGCTAAAACAGCTGATCACAACACTCTGTGGTCACAAAGTACTCCAAAAGCCCCCCCCCGTCGACTTTCCTGAAGTACTCACCCGTTGATATAAATCAACACGTAATGAATTAAGACCCCACGGTTTGATGATTGACAGGTGTGTGGGCTGTCTTTCATTTTGACACGCAGAAAAATGTTATAATAAACATATTAACATATGTTAAATGGATATATCCGCCTTCTTTCATTTATCTTTCCATTCCCACAACAATATACATAAAGAAATGGCATATTTTGGACATAGTTCGAATGGTGATTAATCATGATTAATTAATTTTTAAGCTGTGATTAATCTGATTACATTTTTTATTCGTTTGACAGCCCTATTTTATATATAAAGAATACATGAAAAATCTCCACAAAAAGACAAATCCACTACAAAAACAGAAACTTATTGACATAGTCAATTATTCTTATTATTATTTTTTTAAATGGCTTTAAATGTATTCAAATGTATTGAGTATTGTATGAACATGTTTTAATTGGGGGGTGGACGTCACATCCTCTAGGGGGGTCCGGGGGTATGCCCCACCGGGGAAGATTTTTAAAATGCTTCAATCTGGTGCACTTTGAGCAGAATTACTAGTGACCTGATCTAGGGGGTACAACTCTAAAACACCCATATGAAAAAGATCGGTTTACATTTTAATAATCAAATAAGTATATGAACATAACCAATCACCTACCATAGCCAATAACAAATAAATGTAACTTATTTTATTTGTGTTGTTCATTCATATCTTATTTTACCTTGTTAACATTTATTTATTTATGCATATTTTTGTATCTCTCCAACTTTAAACGATATTTTTGGTTTACTGTCCTATAGTATACATTGGAATGATTTCAAACCTGTTTTTATTTATCCTAATAATTATAAAGGAGTGCCTTGGAAATATGTGTTTACATCATTTGTGGTCAAAACTTTTGAGACCCACTGATAGTTAACTGATAGTTAATTTTAGACTTAAGTTATCTAACTTAAGTCTAAAATTAACTATCACTCAGAGTCCTCACTGAGCCTCTCAGTCTGACAGGAGAGCTCTCCTCCACACTCGTCGTAGAAACATCTACTTCTTATATCCGTTAGCGCTGCTAGCACCAGATTCTAATAACAACAGCACCGGTACCGGTGCGCCCTCTCTCTCTCTCTCTTTCGCTCGCTCGCCCCCACGCTCACTCGCACTTTGGCTGTGAGCTGCGGGTGCCTGATAAACCAATATCCCCCACTTTCATCACTTACAGCGCCCATCGTACAGGGCAAATGAAAAGTTTAACCGGGGTGAAAAGGGTGTTACATTTACTTAATTATGAATGTTGTTACATCAAGGCCGAAAAATAGGATGAGCGCCAACGGTCAAAAATGTTTTTCCCCCTCCCATAGCTACCAGCGCAGCGCCGCCCAGATCTGGCGCCCTAGGCGACCGCTTATGCCTATGCCAAAAATCCCTGCCTAGTAGGCTACATACAGTGGCAATGTCTCAAGATTTAACAAAAATACACCTTTATTGAACATACAGTAACACAAAATACTACAAATTCACATAACAAACAATCAAAAATGAAAATGGGTCGCCACTTATTTGAATAAAAAAAAAAAAGTAGCGCATATTTCATCAGCAGCGCTACATATATATATATATATATATATATATATATATATACTATTTGTATATAGGGGAAACACTGGCCTTAGGTCCAGAATATTCTACCTGACTCTAAGCACTTTCTTACTTTCTACAATATGTATTGTATTTTTTACCGTGACTAAGAAGACTGAGAACGCCGCTGACAACTCTAACATTTTGTAGCAAAGCCAAATCACAGATTTTGGTAATCAACAGGTATCTGTTTTACCTTTGTATCATGTAGAACGCCCTGGTGTAGTTGTCAGTGGTGTCCAGGTGTCCTCCCCTGGACTGAATTCTGTCCGCTGGCTGTCTGTGGTCCTCCTAGAGACCAGCACTCATCACGTCTGGGTCACCAACTTGTAGGAGCAAACACAGTGGTGGTGGCTTAAAGCCCACCTCCGCTCCGCGCCATCCGTTAGATGAGCCTGGTCAGATTAATAAAAGAAGTTCAAAACACCGGCATAAAAGTTATAACAATAATCTGATTTTAATGGTAAAAAACACAATACGAAATACAGAGTGCCCTGTAACAGAGCACTTTGCTCACTCCCCTAGGTGTTCTTACTGGTTGGATTCACTGCGGGTCGGGCCCAATACAGCGAATCAGAGTTCTGGGAAAAAGTATTTTTCTTCTGAACAGAGCGTGAGAGCTTCGGAGGTAAACAAGGTCAGAGTCACTTCTTAACTTGCACCTGAGTTCACTCCTTTACTTTCCCAAGGAATATTTCACACAAACTCTATTCTTTCCTAAACAATCAAATATTATACACAGATATATTGGTGCTTTACTTCTGAACAGAGCGTGAGTAGACAAGGACAGAGTCAATCTTTATCTTCCACCTGACTTCACTCCTTTACTTTCCCAAGGAAGATTTCACACAAACTATTCTTTCCCAGACAATCAAACATTGTACACATATATATTGGTACAGTTTAGAATAATATCTGTTTGCTTTAGGGCGTAATAGCCATAGACTATAAAAGTCTTACCCAAGGCTCAATCATAAACTAAAATGTATATGTATGCATAAAGGGTTACGTCCTTAGCTGGCTAATAAGTAACAAGCTAAGCTACCAAGCACACAAACACCTGTGAACGGGGTTAACATGTATAATATTATTATTTTAGACTTCTTGGAAGTTCTGTTAGTACATTCAAGCGCACAGCACAACATTTGAATTGTCTGGTATTTGTAACAATATTCCCTAAAAGGCACAATCACCACGAACACGGCTAAAGCTAAAGGGTCAAGTACAGTACTATGACTAACTAACGTTGTAGCCTCTATGGTTGTAGCCTAGCAGAGTGGACAAGTTGCTGTTAGCTGACAGTGAGGCATGTACGTATCCATCAACGTGACCACGCCCTAATTTATGCAAACACTTTAAGACCTAATATAAATAAAAGGGTTGTGTTAGAAAACAATTCACTCACAGATTCATAATCATGAAGGTGGAATCTAACTATATCGATAATAATATGTATTGCATCCATGGGTAGAAACATGTTTTTTTCTGCTGTAAAGTTGGACATTTTAACATGGGGGTCTATGGAAATTGCTCCTTTCTGCAGCCAGTCCCTAGCGGCCCATGTATGAACTGCAGTGTGTGGCACTTCCGTATTGGCTTCCCGGCCGTTCCCCAGAGTTTGCCGCTTGGTGTATACCCATGGAATCTGTGGAATCTCAGCTTTCAGAAAATGTGTTGTTTGTGCAGAAAGTATGAATTATAAATGATCGTTTTTGTGAGTTATGAGCAGAAATAGCAATTGCCCGTTTTTGCCATGGGCTCATTTAGAGGCTTCTTGTGAGACTTATTTTTCGAAAAACATTTTTTTTTCGTATCGTCAGTTAACCAAGTTTCTTTTGGTCAGATGGGTATGGAATATTAATAGTTTCATGAATGACACTTCAGATATAGCACTGTTGCTACATATAGTATTTTCGGACCCGAGCTCGGGTCCGTGGGGCTTAAGAGGTTAATGATTAATTTCCTGCAAGGCTCATAAAGAGGCCTGGAGACAATAGTCGGCCTGGATTATCAATAAATGTATTCATTCCAAGTAAGCTGACTTTGGGGTGGAATAAAGTTCAGAGGGGAAAACATGTGGCATTTGTGAGGGGCTGCATGATGAAATGAGTGTGTGTTACTGTTTCAGAAGCATTTCTAGAGGACTGTTTGAGAGCAGAGGTAATGTTTTCCTCGTTATTATTTATATTAACCTGTTTAACCCCGAGCCTGTTTTTCAGGTTTCAGGCTCGAAAATGACATTCCCAGAACAAATTACTATAACTTCACTTCTAAAAGGTTTATAGGAATAATTGTTGTTATCAAAGCCACGTTACATCTGTGAGTTGGATGTATAAGTGTCAGAATCAATATAGATTTTTCTGTGTCAGAGTAAATTCAGATGGAACATAGCAAAACTATGTAAATTCCTGTCTCCGCCCAAAGAAAACCCATTACTTATAGTGAAGACCAACCTTGAATGATGGGTTAGTAGCCTAAAAGCTTTAGGAATACAAAGTAGAACATATAATAAGTACCCTGTATCAAGATTGAGGCAAAACAAGTGACATTTGACCTTTTTAGAGAGGTTTATGAAAACATAAACCTCTCTAAGGTCCAGGCGGAATAAGCTTTGGGCACATTTGGGCACATTTGGTTCCATCATTGCCATTTTACCTTTTTCAGGTACCAGACTATAAAAATCATTGTATTACATTGAATCATCACTATAGGTATTCATTCCACCTAAAACAACAACACAAAATATTTAATTTTTTTTAATATTTTTGTTTAATATTTTTGTGTGTGTAAGTGTAGGTGTGTGTGTGTAAGTGTAGCTGTGTGGGTATGTGTAGGTGTGTAAGTGTAGCTGTGTGGGTATGTGTAGGTGTGTATGTGTAAGTGTAGCTGTGTGTGTATGTAACTGTACCAACGCACTATACAATAAAACTACACTGTAGGTCATTGTGTGTAGGTGTACTTGCACAATAAAAAAAAACAGAAACATCGGTAACATTTAACTCCAACTGGAGCAGATTTATTTCAAACATTTGACCAACACACTATAGGCATGTAAGTTCTTGCTGACCTTGGTGGCATCTTCCCCATAATACTCAGGCATGCATGTGAGTGGTGGAGGAGGGGGTGGTGGAGATGCAGGGCCTTCAGCAGGGCCTTCAGCAAACTCCAACAATTCTGCAGCAAGCTGCTCCCTGAAACTCTTCTGGGTGTGTGGCTTTGTCCTGCTGGGGTCACTCCTCATCTAACAAATGTGGAAAAACAAAGAGATTAGATTAATTCACTGGTTTATACTTATAGGATAATATTGGACTAGCATTTTTCCTAATCATTCCTATAGCTTCTTGGCTAAGCTAACACTGTGATGCAGTTCCACCAAACACAAAAGTAATATATAAAAAGAATAATATTGGACAATAAATGAATAATATTACACCAAATAAATAAGTATTCATTCACTGGCCATTCATTTAGAAAATGTAACTCCAGAAAGACAAGTAACACTATTTAGCATTTTGCCTAATCATTCCTGTAGCTTCTTGGCTAAGCTAGCACTGTGACGCAGTTCCACCAAACACATAAGTAATATAAAAAACAGAGAGATTACATACTTTTCCCGTGGTGGAAGTTCAACATCCGAGTCACTACTGTCCGGATCCATGTCTGGCTGGAGGAGATCTTCATCATCCGATGAAGAGTCATCTGTTATGATCATAGCTATCGTCAGCTAGCATCTCTAGCACCTGCTCTGTGGCGAAGCTCTCCCTTCTGGCTGCGTAATGTGTAATGAAGCCGGAGCGGGCGTAGTTTATACTACGCAGGATCATATCTTTGGAACCCATTGGTCGATTTAGGTGACACCTTTTCTGAACCGTTAGAGCCAATATAATCGAGTGACAGTTAGTAAGTCCTGCTAAACACTTACGTCAAGTAGAGAGAGGTTTGCGTAAACAGCATGTGAGACAGCATTAGCTCGGGACTGCGAAACTTTATACCTATGCCATGAATGCAATGATAGATTATCAGGAACAATTCTAAAGTGACTAAGAGACATTGGATTAACCTTAAGCAGCGTTTGTATTCCCTTGAACAAGAGCTTTGATTACAAAACAGCAACGGTAAAACATAATCATTGTTATGGTTTTGAAAACTGTTTTATTTTTTTCTTCTCTGTTCTGGCTGCTAGCTCAGTGAGTTTGTGTCCTACAGTGATGATACTTATAACAAAATAATCTTTGGAGCATCAGCTTTCAGATGATATGTAGTTTGTGCAGAAAATATTAAGTTTTAAAGATCGTTTTTGCTAGTTAGCACCGGAAGTAGCATCTACCCGTTTTAGCTAAGGGCTAATGCTAACGCTTCTTGTGAAACTTGTGTTTTGTTTCGGTAAAAATGGTTCGTATCTTCAGTTAGTTTAGATTATTCTCGTTAATCTGGTATAACACATTAATAGGTTTTTAAATATTAAGATGCCCTGAGACATAGTGTCGTGAAAAAAAAACCCACCTTCGGGCTTAACAGGTTAAAGTAACTTAAATGTATTACTTGTATTAGTCAACTATAAACAACTATATCTTAGACATATCTTTAAAATTCCAAGGGTGTGTGGAGATGTGTGTATTAAACTGATGGGGGAGGGGGAGCACAGAGGGAACTCTATGCAAGAAGGGGTGTGTGTCCAAACTGCAAGCATGTGAGACAGCGAACACCAGATGTGTTTGTTTTTCCCTCAAACTGAAGAGACTCGTTCAGGATCCGAAAATACAATTAAAATATCTTTGCACACTTATTCCTAGTGTGCCACTAGTTACTGTACCGTGTAAGAAATAAAATCAATGTTTACATGGCGTAATTTAAATTAAATACACTTTTTTAATTTAAAACAGTTTTATTCTGAAAAACCGGAAGTTCACACAACGACAAGTAAATATTGATAGATTCAATTTAAGATTAGCATTAACAGGTAGCTGAAGACTACGTTTTGAAACAGTGAATTCAAGGTTATATGACACATAGTGTTGCACACTAAAAACACTGTCTTTAAGTCTCACTTATTGACGCTGCAATACTGTTATTAGGGAATGTTTAAATAACCACAGACATTAGAATATTATAAAATCAAAGAGAAATACAACAGGATTTGCATTGCACACACCCCCGTCAACGCCAGCCATTAGGAGAAGACCACAGAGGACAACAGGAAGAGCAAGCCAAGAATCGCTCTCGAGCACTCGCCCCACGCGCCAGGCAACAGCTGATGGGGAGAGAGCCTCCGCTCGCAAAATCTCATTTGTATATCATCGCATTATTTTGTTATTAAATGCAGTTTATCCAGGGGCCTGTACTACGAAGCTGGTTCAACCTAACCTGGATATGTTTGAGTTAGCCGGTTGGCCTAATCCAAAACATACGCGCTCTCGCTAAACGGTACTACGACGCGGGTTATCAAGTGGATCGCTCAAGCCAGCCGTGTCCTATCTAGTTAAGTGCGCGTTCACATGAAAGGGGTGGTATTTGGAGCATTCGACCAATCACAAACATGGAGAAGCGTACTGACAGCGCAGCGTCATACTTGTTGAATGAAAAGTCAACTTTAAACATCCATGACTTAAACACTTTATCCAGGATAAAAGCCACATAGCTGCACCTGCAAGGTGAATACAGCTGGTAACAGAACAAGTGTTTGAATGCATACATTAACAGGTTTATGATATCACTGCCCCGTCTAAAACACGAGTGGATCTGACTTTAATTACATTTGTCTCGAGTGTTTCGTCAACTTAATGTGTTGCTTAAAATAATACTTCTGCATACAGTATGTGACACTGTGAGTGTTGCACGGCCAGATACGGCTCAGCTGACTCAGATAAGAAAATATATGATACATTATGAAGTGATATGCCGCGGACTGTACTTAATGTTACTCTGATCCGGTTACTTATGTTGTGGCAGATATGTAAGTAAGCTTTCTTAACGCTAATGTTATAATAGTCCGATTGCTCTGAAGATGGGAGGTGATATTCTATTAATGTTCACGTTCACACAGTCGGTGATTTTTGCCGGCTGTCTTTCCTGCATCGGCAGCTTTTCTGTATTTCCTTTCTCCTGTAATATGACTTGATCGCTTTAAACTCCGCACACTGAGCTCTGATTGGTCAGCAGGCGGTGCTTTCACTGAGTTGAGCTCTTAGCCTGCAACCTAACCTGGTCCCGACCAGGTTAGCCGCTAAGCATAAGTTACCATGGAGATCTAGCCTGCTAAAAAGAGAACCAGCTTCGTAGGACCGGAAAGCCGGAGTTTTCCCTGAATTTAGCCGGCTAAGCGAAAATCCTGCTTCGTAGTATACCCCCCTGGTCTCTGGGTTTAACAATTCCTAACAATTGCCTGCCAATGGTGGCACGTGTGCCTAGGGTTGCCGACCCCTGGTGTAGACAATTGTTGAGCTGTCACGATAATTCATTTTGTTGGATGATACATTTTCCCGGAAATTATTGCGATAAACGATAATATTGTCAGCACCGTTGTAAGACCATTTTAGACCACTTACACAATGATAATAATAATTCAAGTACATTCTTTCAAACAGAACTTTTTTTTATTGAACATTCAACATGGCAAATGAAATAATATTCTAGATAAAAAATAGAGAGAAAAAACAAAGACATTGAGAAACAGGGGATGAAAGAAACACAAAAACACAAACAACTCACTAAGCTCCTCAAGCTCTCCTCATCTTATCCTCTCGCCGCAGCTATCGCGTTATCTCTATCTATCTAGTTTCATCTCTATCTCTCTATCTCTCTATATCTTCTTATCTCTCCTCTCTCTCTCTCTCTCTCTCTCTCTTATCTCTCTCTCTCTCTCTCTCTCTTTCTCTCTCTCTCTCTCTCTCTCTCTCTCTCTCTCTCTACGAAGGTCTCATGTAAATTCATTTACAATATATGTATTCCTTTATTCTTTGCATATTCTTACATTTTTGGAATAAGGTCTTATTAAGTTTGTTTGTCTCACTTTTGAGTTCTATATCTTTAACATAAACTGTTACCAATATTATTTTTTCTTCATGAAAAAGCATGTATATCTAATGGGAAGCATAGGGGTTTTGGTGTGAGCAAAGCAGGATATGTTTCACATTAAACACAGGGAGCTGTATCAGAGACAACATGCAGTGCCTACTTAATGCCTGGGTTTGAGAGGAACTCCAGTCAGCAGCCTCAAGGTCTTGTAGTTGTGTTGATTTACATTGTGTCCCAACAACCACAGCAGTGTCATCAGCTCTGCAAACATGGCTCTGGATTTTGTTAAGTAAATAGTTAGGTAAGTCAATTTTCAAGGTCAATATACTTTCAATAACAGTATGGTAACAAACTACAGTTAACAAATCCCTTTATGTTCACCCTATTCTCCTTTCTCCCCCTCTCACAGATAGACAGACCAGTAGACAACATTAAAAAAGAGAAATGAGAATGGAAAGAGGGCTCTTGCATAGAGATCAACTCGTTTGGCTGCAGCAGGTATGACAGGTTTGGGTGGTGCTGTTTTCTTGTTGGCTTTGTTCTGTGACTTGAGGGCCCCAGATACTTCAACAGGTTTACCATAACAGTCAAAATTGGAAAGTTCAAAGTCTCGAGGTAAAGATCCCACAATGCTGAAGTCATTGGAGCGAAGGTCCGATTTGGAGGTGCAAACTTTCTTACAGCGAGTTTCCACCACCTAAAAGACAGAAACTGAATTCAGAAATATGATAGTCATCGTGGCTTCAAGTGTTTCAAGAAAGACTAAGGTGCCATTACTCTTTTTTTAATTATACATCAATTGTTATAATGATGCCTGATGTGTTATTTTTGTCTTTATCAAGGAAAGGAAACTCATTCCCCTATCCATCCATCCATTCATCCATCCATCTTCTCCCGCTTCTCCCTAGGGAGGCGCCCAGGTGGCATCCTAACTAGGTGCCCGAACAACCTCAACTGGCTCCTTTCGACGCGAAGTTCGGTCACCCTCCCGGATGACCGAACTTCTCACCTTATCCCTAAAGGAGACACCAGCCACCCTGCGGAGAAAACCCATCTCGGCCGCTTGTATCCGCGATCTCGTTCTTTCGGTCATGACCCATCCTTCATGACCATAGGTGAGGGTAGGAACGAAAATGGCCCGGTAGACAGAGAGCTTTGCCTTCTGGCTCAGCTCCCTTTTCGTCACAACGGTGCGGTAAAGCGACTCCAGTACGGCTCCCGCTGCTCCGATTCTCCGGCCCATCTCACGCTCCATTGTTCCCTCACTCGAGAACAAGACCCCGAGATACTTGAACTCCTTCTCTTGGGGTAAGGACTCATTCCCTACTTGGAGTGGACAGTCCATCGGTTTCCTAATGAGAACCATGGCCTCAGATTTGGAGGTGCTGATCCTCATCCCAGCCGCTTCACACTCGGTTGCGAACCGATCCAGTGAGTGCTGAAGGTCACAGACCGATGAAGCCATCAGAACCACATCATCTGCAAAAAGCAATGGTGCAATCCTTAGTCCACCGAACTGCAGACCCCCTCCCACATGACTATGCCTCGAAATCCGGTCCATGTATATTACAAACAGGATTGGTGACAAAGCGCAGCCCTGGCGGAGGCCAACCCTCACCGGAAATGGGTCCGACTTACTGCAGAGGACCCGGACACAGCTCTCGCTTTGGGAGTAGAGAGATTGGATGGCCCTAAGTAGAGACCCCCTCACCCCGTTCTCCTGCAGCACCTCCCACAGTAACTCCCTGGGATCTCGGTCATACGCCTTCTCCAAGTCTACAAAACACATGTAGACCGGATAAGCGTACTCCCAGGCCCCCTCCAGGATCCTTGCGAGAGTAAAAAGCTGATCCGTCGTTCCACGACCAGGACGGAATCCGTATTGTTCCTCCTCAATCTGAGGTTCGACAATCGGCCTGACCCTCCTTTCGTGTACCTTAGAGTAAACTTTCCCGGGGAGGCTGAGTAGTGTGATGCCTCTGTAATTGGCACACACCCTCTGATCCCCCTTTTTGAAAAGGGGAACCACCACCCCGGTCTGCCACTCCTTCGGTACCGTTTCCGACTTCCACGCAATGTTGATGAGACGTGTCAACCATGACAGTCCCTCAACACCCAGAGCCTTCAGCATTTCTGGGCGGATCTCATCCACCCCCGGGGCTTTGCCACTGTGGAGTTGTTTGACGACCTCAGTGACCTCCCCCCGGGAGATTGGTGTTGATCCCCCGTCATACTCCAGCTCTGCCTCCAACATAGAGGGCGGAGTTGTCGGGTTCAGGAGTTCCTCAAAGTGTTCCTTCCAACGCCCTAACACTCCATCAGTTGAGGTCAACAACGTCCCATCCTTACTGTACACAGCTTGGATGGTCCCCTGCTTCCCCCTCCTGAGGTGTCGGACAGTTTTCCAGAACAACTTTGGTGCCGCCCGAAAGTCGTTCTCCATGTCTTCTCCGAACTTCTCACACCCGCTGCTTTGCCTCGGCCACGGATGAGGCTGCTGCCCTTTCAGGCCTGTCGGTACCTTGCAACTGCCTCGGGAGTCCCCCGGGATAACAAATCCCTGAAGGCCTCCTTCTTCAGTCGGACGGCTTCCCTGACCACCGGTGTCCACCAGGAGGTTTGAGGGTTACCGCTCCTTGAGGCACCTAGGACCTTGAGACCACAGCTCCCTGCCGCGGCTTCGGCAATTGAGGCTTTGAACACAGACCACTCTGGTTCAATGTCCCCAACCTCCACAGGAATGCCCGAAAAGCTCCGCCGGAGGTGTGAGTTGAAGGCCTCCTGAACTTGGGCCTCCTCCAGACGTTCCCAGTTCACCCGAACTACACGTTTGGGCTTACCAGGTCTATCCAGAGGCTTCCCCCGCCACTCGACCCAACTCACCACCAGATGGTGATCAGTTGACAACTCCGCCCCTCTCTTTACCCGAGTGTCCAAAACATACGGCCTCAGGTCCGATGATACGATAACGAAATCGATCATGGACCTTCTGCCTAGAGTGCTCTGGTACCACGTACACTTATGAGCATCCTTATGTTCGAACATGGTGTTTGTTATGGCCAATCCATGACTAGAACAGAAGTCCACCACTCCGGTTCAGATCAGGGGGGCCGTTCCTCCCAATCACGCCCCTCCAAGTGTCTCCATCATTGCCCACATGTGCGTTGAAGTCTCCCAGCAAGACTAAAGAGTCCCCTTCAGGAGCCCCATACAGGACTCTTTCCAGGGTCTCCAAGAAGGCCGTATACTCTGAACTGCTGTTGGGTGCATAAGCACACACAACAGTCAGAGTTTTCCCCCCCATAACCCGCAGGCGTAGGGAGGCGACCCTCTCGTCCCCTATTATTATTATTAAGCTTAGAATTTAGGAGAAATGCCCTTATAGTGACTCATTTACCCTTTTTCCACTCAAATGAGTACCGTTATAGGTCAGTGCAGTCGGTGCTACAGTTTATTTTACAGTTGTTGCATTCGCTAAAACAACCGTTTGCTTTTTCACCAACGAGAGCTCTGGAGGCGATGTTCACGTCACTGCATTTCTCAGCAATGCCAGCATTAACAAAGGCAAATTGCATTGGAGCTGTGCTTATGTTGATTATATGCTTACGAACTCAGATTGAAACAATTTTTCCATCTTTATAATGTTTTCCAGAATGAAATGGCAAATAGTTTGCTACTATAAATCAGCAGCATTTGCTGAACATTGGAGCATTATGCCGCTGCTCCACCGGTGTTCAGCCTACTCTACTGTTTGGACGGCAGGTCCCGCTTAAATGTTGTAATCCACTGTCTGATTGCCACACAAGCAATGTCGCCTGATACAGTGGAGGAAATTATTAGTTGATCCCTTGCCGATTTTGTAAGTTTAACCACTTACAAAGAAATTAACAGTCTATAATTGTAATGGTAGGTTTATTTGACTCATGAGAGACAGAATATCAAAAAGAACCTCCATAAATGTACATCATATAAGATATATGAATTAATTTGCATTTAATTGTGGGAAATACGTATTTGATCGCCTTGCAAACACCAACAAGTCTCCCACAGACCGGTTACATAAGTCCTCTTCCTTTAAGAAAGTACTCCTAATATCAACTTGTTACCTGTATAAAAGACACCTGTCCACATAATCAATCTATCAGCTTCCAACCTCTCCACCATGGGCAAGAATAAAGAGCTGTCTAAGGACCTCAGGGACCAGACTATAGACCTGCACCAGGCTGGGATTGGCTACAAGACCATCAGAAAGCTGCTTGGTGAGAAGGAGACAACTGTTGGTGCGATTATTCAGAAATGGAAGAACCACAAAATGAGTATCAATCACCCTTGGTCTGGGGCTCCATACAAGATCTGGCCCCGTCGGTTATGATGATCATGAGAAAGGTGAGGGAAGAACTACATGGAGGAACTTGCTAATGATCAAGACAGCTGGGAGCACAGGCACCAAGAAAACTATTCGTAACATACTACACACCATAATGGAAAATCTGTGGAGGGAGCTGAAGCTTCCAGATGCCAAGCATCAGCCCCAAAACCATAAGGATTTGGAGAGCATCTTCATAGAGGAGTGGACCAAAAATCCTTCCTAAGATGTGCACAGACCTGGAGACCAATGACAAGAAGCGTCTGACCTCTGTGTGTTCAACAAGGGTTTCTCCACCAAGTACTAAGCCATGTTTTGCAAGGGGATCAAGTACTTATTTCCCACAGTTAATTAAGTCAATTTCTGGATTTTGTTTTTGATATCCTTACTCTCACTGTTAAAATAAACCTACCCTACCATTACAATGATATGCTGTTAATTTATTTGTAAGTGGGCAAACTTACAAGATCTGCAAGGGATCAAATATGTATTTCCTTCACTGTATTTCCCCATTCATGAATGTTTTTGTTGAGTTTTAATGTACGTTTGGCAACGTCCCACAGCAAAAAGTGTGTCTTACATGGATGATATTAGCATATTTGTTATACACATTCATGTCAAATGTATCACTAACTAATGTTGCTTTCATTTTGGCATTGTCTGTTTAAACTATATTGTCATATTATAGGCATTTTTTCACTATGATCTTATTTGTGACAGTCTGAAAAGACAACGTGTTCACTAAGCTCTGTCTCTCGCAACCGATTATACTTCACTCACATTTATGTCCATATCGATCAGATCTAGCTAGTTCTAAATAATAATATGACTGCCTGTTTATCAAAATATAGAACAGCATATGCATTTGTTTACATAAGGGTCAAAATGACCCCGTTTGGCAGTTCTAGGTATAAATGCTAAACAAAGTCTCTTCATCCCACACCCCTCCAAAATTCACTAGATGATAAATATACACATTTTAGGAGAAGTCACAAAGTTGAGATGTGTGGGTTTGATTTTAACATAAGAGTTAGTATACAAAAAAATTACTGGGCCGCTGTTCAAAATGGCCAATGGTAGAAAACGGTGCATGGTCGAAAACAAAATAGTCTGTCACACATGTGCCTGGTTAATGTTGCCTGACATGTGTGGTTGCGTTCTTGGCTCCACTGCTTCTGTGACAACTTTCTTCTATTTGCTGTACTCTGAACAGTCATTGCTCAGGTTAATCTTGCCCGAACTCTCCAACAGAACTATGTATTTTCCTGCCAATTTGTGTCAGTTCCAAATTCGAACCAGTTTTCGGGGATGAGGGCAGGCACTGCTGCAGTGGAAACACAAAGAAAAAACTGGTTCGCTATCAAGCACCGGCTCCACACCAGCTCTAAAATCGCTGCAGTGGTAAAGGGGTATACTTGCATGACTAATTAGGGTTTTTGAGATCACATGTCATTTACTCAGATAATATCATACTTAATGATGAATGTGATACTAATACAAATGATGTAAGCGTCAGAAACACATTCATAACCACTGCATTTCAATTCTGCCGAGTTGTGTTTACCTGCAGAGTGTTGACATGTATAGGTGTTCCACCAGTTCCATTGACTGTGTTATTTGTTTTATTTGAAGGCTTTTTTCCTTCTTTCTCTTGCAGAGCTTTCTCCTTTGTGGCCATTTTGGCTTTCTCCTCTTCAATCCGTTTGGGACTGTTAAGCATCACCTAAAAAGAGAAGGAGACAGAGAGGGAATGAAGGAAAGAGTGGGAAAGAGTGGACAATAAAGAGGGGTTAACTTGGTTTTGGATTTCTCGAAGAACGCACTCCTACCTGCAACCCTGTGTGACTCTCTTGTCAATCCAACTTATCTCCCTTAGATGGGGCGAGTTAAGCCACAAGACCATTTTAGAAGTTATATTTGCATGCCCCTTTGCTATATAATATAGCATTATTATTGAATTATACTTTTGATTGGCAGAAGACATCCTGAAGTAAATGTTGTTCTTGTTGTCGTCATTTCACTTTTATCTAATTTTTCCTTGCAACATAAGTAAAAGTGGGATCATCTTACCAAACTCTCCCCTAGATTCCTTTATTTTCCTGGGCACTATCATCACCCAGAACCTCAAGAGGGAGCAGAACATCAGCTTTCTAACAAGGAGAGGATGTTTTTCCTGCGGCAGGTCCGAAGACAGTGAGGGAGAACTTCTACACTTTCATCAATGAGTCCATGCTCACCTCCTCGATCACTGTTATGTGCCATGTTTTGTTTCTGTGTGTCTCTCTCCCCCTCTCCCTCAGGTGCTCCCAATCCCCAATCAGGGCATGCAGAAAGGCCTGAGGAAGGCTGCTGGGTGTTTCTCAATGTCGAGGACGCTTCCTTGGTAGGACATGTCTTCCGAGTTAGGTCCATCAGAAGCGAGGCAAGAATCCTTCCTAGCCTCGGAAAAGGAAGAATGGTGGAACAGGCTAACAGGTGTGCAGGTGTGCGTCATATGCGAGGCCCTGCCTTAAATGGAGTGCGATTTCTGCCAAATATTTTGGAAATTGGTCCGTGTGCAAAGCATTGTGGGGATTTTAAGACCGTAGAGGATACACATGTGCAGCCTCAAAATGTCCTGCAACGAAGGAGGCCGGCCTCGGTAGAATTCCAAGGATCCTGGTCATTGGAACAGTCCTTGACGTAGCATCCTTGAAATAGTGGCTCTGGAGGAGCCTTCCTTGACATTGAGAAACACACCCTCTCTTCCTTCTCCTCTGGGCTGCATGTGTGACCAATTTACAAAGCAAACTAAGAACAACTTTCTTGTAAAAGTACACAATTAAAACATCTAACAATTAACAAAACACAGGTTAAACCAACTGGTGTCACACAGAGACCCTACACATCTGAAAACATTTACCCCTCCCTCATCAACCTTGAAGTTTAGCCTCAGTTGCAGCACCGTGGCTGCTAGTGTGGCAGCCCAGTTGATGAGGGAGGGGTAAATGTTGTCAGATTGAGGAAAAAATTCACCAGGAGAGTTTTCGTGACTAATAGAATGAATTATGGGGGTTGGAGCTTAGACTTTCCGACTTTCAATTTTAAGGACCACCCTACATGAGGCTAAACTTCAAGGTTGATGAGGGAGGGGTACATGTTGTCAGATTGAGGAAATTCACCAGGAGAGTTTTCTTGACTATCATAACGAATTCCGGTGGTTGGAGCTTAAAATAAATGAATTTGAAATGTACATGGCACTAAGGACCACCCTAATGCTGCAATGGTCACACATGCAGCCCAGAAAAAGGAGGGAGAGAGAGACTGCAGCCTTCCTCAGACCTTTATGCAGGCTCTGATTGGGGATTGGGAGCACCTGAGGGAGAGGCTCCACCTAGAGGGAGGCAATCAAACTACTGTTTGTACCCAAAACGTCACCTGCACTCACCATTCCACAACTACACATATTAACTTGGGGCACATCCCCTGTCACTACGGAACCCAAAACACACATATTATACTGCTCACAAGAGCCCAACATTGGAGCAACACATGGAGAAACTCCATTGGTCAGTGGCAGTGCAACTGCAGGAGCAGTGGCAAGGTCTGCCACACCTCCACACACGGTTGGGATGCAGTTCACCAACACATCACTAGGCGGCAATTTATTTTCCCACAAGGTTGAAAGAAACACTTTGTCAGATGGCAAGACTTAGGGGACTTATTCACAGTTTGTCTGTGGAATACTAACTGAACACACATCTACATTGCTCTGAGCCAGGTCCACACCCACAGCTTCATATATGGGAACATCCACACCCACGGCACTCTTACAGACAGACGCAGAACTTAATCGAAAACCTTTGGTACAAGGTTTTGGCATCTCAATTGGACCCCTTAGGCCAGGGGTGCCCAACCTTTTTTGAACCGAGAGCTACTTTTAAAGTTGCCAGTCTGCCAAGATCTACCAGTCCAAATAGAGAGGCGTAGCCATTACTGACAGCCTACTACCAGGTAAATACACACTTCTACTTGTATACAACTGACCTTTGTACAATTAATACTTCATAAAATACTGCAGATCCTTTATCTGACCTCTTTATAATCTACACACATACAAGTATTTAACTGAAGTTACACAACAGTGTTGTTGATACAGAGTTGGAGTTTATTCACACGTCACTACAGTGGGTAATGTTTTCAAGAAAAATTGAACAGTGCTGCCACATATGACACAGGGAAAAAAGAAAAGACTCTGAACCCTTTCTTTGCCATTATATAAAAATAGTGTTGCGACAAAAGTATAAATTAGGCTTATTAATAAAACAACTCAGATCTGAAGCTACTCAGGAATCTGCTGCCAAAGTGCAATAAAAAAGACAACATTAATATAATCAAACCCTTTTTTTGTTGCATTTTAGTAGATTATAAAAAGAAATGCCTTTAAAATAGGATTTCTTAACCTGAATTGATAATAGACTATAATCTATTTGAATGTGCATTCTTATACCGTTTTGCACAACAATTATAATGAATAAGTTCAAACAGACTAAAACTTACAGCTGATTAATAACGGTATCTAACTTGAGTTTTTATTATATCAAAAACCTGTTGAAAATGCTATTTTTACTGTCCCCAAAAGCGCATCGGCAGCCTCCAGGGGCCTGTACTACGAAGCTGGTTCAACCTAACCTGGATATGTTTGAGTTAGCTGGTTGGCCTAATCCAAAACATACGCGCTCTCGCTAAACGGTCCTACGACACGGGTTATCAAGTGGATCGCTCAAGCCAGCCGTGTCCTATCTAGTTAGGTGCGCGTTCACATGAAAGGGGTGGTATTTGGAGCATTCGACCAATCACAAACATGGAGAAGCGTACTGACAGCGCAGCGTCATACTTCCTGAATGAAAAGTCAACTATAATATTAGACATATGAAGAAGTTAAATAAAATATCCATGACTTAAACACTTTATCCAGGATCAAAGCCACATAGCTGCACCTGCAAGGTGAATACAGCAAGTGTTTGAATGCATACATTAACAGGTTTATGATATCACTGCCCCGTCTCTAAGACACGATCTGACTTTAATTACATTTGACTCGAGAGTGTTTCGTCAACTTAATGTGTTGCTTAAAATAATACTTCTGCATACAGTATGTGACACTGTGAGTGTTGCACGGCCAGATACGGCTCAGCTGACTCAGATAAGGAGATATATGATACATTATGAAGTGATATGCCGCGGACTGTACTTAATGTTACTCTGATCCGGTTACTTATGTCGTGGCAGATATTTAAGTAAGCTTTCTTAACGCTAATGTTATAATAGTCAGATTGCTCTGAAGATGGAGGTGATATTCTATTAATGTTCACGTTCACACAGTCAGTGATTTTTGCCGGCCGTCTTTCCTGCAACGGCAGCTTTTCTGTATTTCCTTTCTCCTGTCATATGACTTGATCGCTTTAAACTCCGCACACTGAGCTCTGATTGGTCAGCAGGCAGTGCTTTCACTGAGTTGATCTCTTAGCCTGCAACCTAACCTGGTCCCGACCAGGTTAGCTGCTTAGCATATATTACCATGGAGATCTAGCCTGCTAAAAAGAGAACCAGCTTCGGATGACCGGAAAGCCGGAGTTTTCCCTGAATTTAGCCGGCTAAGCGAAAATCCTGCTTCGCAGTATACCCCCCTGGAATGCTTCTTTCACAACTTCGCCGTCTTTGAAATACTTCATGTGTTTCGGTAGAACGTGACTGACACAATAAGATGCTTGCCTTGCTCTTGTTGTTGGGCCTGGTGAAAATGGAATGCTGTGCATTTAGCTGTCCTTTCAGGCCCCTCTCCTTTTGGGAGCGTAGGGCAGAATCAGGAGGGAATTCCGTCTCGTAGCGTTTGTGCACTGTTTTGAAATGCCGCTCCTAACTTACCCTTCTTCGATAAAGCTACGCTCGCATTGCAGATGAGACAGATGGACTTTGAATTGGAATACATAAAACAATAATCATCCTCCCACTCGGAGTGAAAATTATATATGTTTTGCTTCTGCCATAATTGCGGTCGTATGTGTGTGCGGACTCACTCCTGTTGACACGGACAACGTTAGCAAACTAGTGCACTGCCCACTGCCCACCAGCCACGCCCCGACACATGGGGTCACGCCGGCCAATCACAACGCTTTGATGCATTCAAGTGCATTATTTTGGCACAGAAATATTATGTTATAGGACATTAACGATAAAACAGAATATTGTTGTTCTATTTTTAGACACATCTCGAGATCGACTGGGAATCTCCCCGCGATCGACCGGTTGGGCACCCCCATCATACCCCATCACAACCTGTGCAAAGATACTGGTGCAGGATCTATGGAAGCAGAAAGGGGATGGGATAATGTAATTAAGACAGAGAGCTTATTGAGGACATGGCAAGTATGGGAGTTGGAACAGCTAAATCTCCTTGACGTCGACTTCCTTCACTGTTATCTCCTCCTATTTACCAACAGAACAACCTCAGACTCCCATATTCATGTTTTCTGACACACCTCTGGGCGTGTGTATGGAGCTGTTGCATACATTCAGACTAAAGACAAACATGAAGATGAATCTATTTCTACAATCATTTTACATGAAAACATTGTTTGTGGTATAAAAATGCTGAAGATCTTCAATACACTTCACAATGTCTAATATATGGTCTAACCCAGTGATTGGCTTGCAGATGTAATGCTAATGGACAGTTGTCTGTATGTGTTTTTGTGTGTGTAAGAACTAACCTGCACCACAGCATATTCCACCAGTGATGAAAACCCAAAAAGTAGACAAGCAATGAGCCAGATGTCAATGGCTTTAACGTAGGAAACCTTTGGTAGTTCTGACGCCAAAAGCATACTCTCACTGGACAGAGAGAGTACTGATAAAATACCTAGAAACACACAGATGTTAAAACATTAATTTTACCACATGTGAGTTATTATTTCAAAATAAGGGACATTTATGTGGAATTTACATAGAGAGAAGCAAACGGAGGCAGGGTATCACCGCTATTGTATGAAAGACTACCATCACCACTTAATATGTCTTTGATATTGTTTTTTCACCATTACAACCAACCTCTAATTTCTTGCTCCCACACTTTTGATTGAATGAGCTTTAACGGTAGAGATACAGTTGTAGGGTGAGGAGGACAATTTCTGTACGGGAAAGAAAGTGTGACACAACACACAACATTTTCAACTCTCTGTTCTCATGCGACTACATTGCAAAATATGCTGGCACTCAGTCAAAGGTACTATGTGGACACGGCCCCTTGATGGCCTAAAAGCACTAAAGGGCAGTCTTGAAGTCAACTACACATTAAATACTCACAATAATTTGAAACAATTAGGGCAGGCATCCTCAAAGTCCGGACTCCGGTCCGGATCCGGACCGAACCACAACTGTCTCTGGACTCTGAGCAAATTATACTTTTCATATGTATTATCTGTATTATCTGTGTTATCTGCGAGACATCGCCACAACGCAACGAGTCAAAATGATCCGCTATGTCCATAGACTGCAAACAGCGCTCTGCATGTCCTGTTCCACTGTCTGTGTGTGTCTGTCAACGCATTGGTCCAATCACATCCCGTCAGCGTTTTTTCCCCCCAAACAATCTGCGAATCAGAGGCACAGTAGGACGGGTCTTCGCAGAATGCGGGTGGGAAAAATGTGTGTCTCGTCTCTTTCAACCTGTCTGAGTCAGAGCGAGAGTTTAAAAAAAATCAAAATTCAGAGCGAGAGTTAACAGCTCATCTACAGTAGTTCCATCTGTACTGTAGCTAGTAGCTACAGTACAGATGTTTCACCTACCGGGGTGGCAACTGAGTTTCACCTACCGGGGTGGCAACTGACACCCTAAAAATAGGCCTTGCCACCCCAGCTGCCACCCCATTTGGCAGCTTTGTTTTGAAAGAAAAGTTGTGGCTCATCGGACATTTATGAGAGAAAGTCTCTCATGTCCGAGTGCAAGTGAATGCAGCACAAGATGCACGTCATGTAACCCCTCCCCCGGTCCTGGCGCGAGTGTGGACATATGATTGGCGGCGATTTCATTTGAACGGGACGGCGCAAAACGAGAAGCATTCGGACCCAAGTACTGAAGGAATGAGGTGTTTGCGGTCTACACTGACAGAGAAGAGACTGTTAGTTTGACTGCTCTCAGCATTGAATCAAAACGCACTAAAGCTGTTGATCTTAATCAGTTTGTGAGGCATTTGCTGAACAAAATGGTAATCGCCGCATTCAGCTGTAATAGACGTCAACTTGATGCTCTGCTCACGGATGAGCATACAAAACTATTAAGATGATGACCTTACGTGTGTAAATATATTTTTTTCTTTGAGGGGGTCTGCCCCCAAAAAACAGTTTTAATTCCTGAGAAAGTCAAATAAGACGGTGTGTAAAACTACACTGCCCAGCCAAAAAAAAGTAACCACTTTGATTTAACTAGGCTAGTAGGTAAGGACTTTCCACTGGATAATAACTGAAGTATAAAAGAATGCATGACTGAAGTGATGGAGACCATGTTGAAGGCAAACAAAAAGAGGAAATAACAGGTCAAATCAAGCAAATCCCCCTCTCAGATTCCACAGCAACCAGAAGAACATAAATACTGGCTGGTATTAGTGTTAATTTCGTCAGCTATTTTTTAATTTAGTTTTAGTCTTAGTCCTGTGTTAAATTTCCTTTTTAGTTTTAGTCATATTTAGTCACCTTCATCCTGTTTTTATTTAGTCAAGTTTTAGTCGACTAAAAGTCTGAGCATTTTAGTCTTATTTTAGTCGACTAAAACAGTAAACATTTTAGTCAAGATTTAGTCGACTAAAAGTCTGAGCATTTTAGTCTTATTTTAGTCAAAGAAAACGAATTATTTTAGTCTACTTTTTGTCAATGAAAACTGTTGAGTCTTTTTTAGTCATCAGATTATATAGAACATTTCAGTCAAACTAGTCTAGCCAAAACCAATAATTTGTCATTTTAGTATATAAATAAATAAGATTATCTTGTCCTTATTTGATGAAAAACACAGGTTGAATTATTAAGAAAGCAGAGTTTGTGGTGTTTTTACCAGCTGTGTTATGGCCACATTGCTCCCCTTCTGATGAAACAATGCATTCGCTTTTTTTCTCCGCCTCATTGTAGCGAAAATGGGCTCAAATATTCTCCCAAGCAGTGGTGGCTTTAGACTTTTTCGTTGTCAGTCATTTTGACGGACAGGATTATCCGTCGAGTGCACAATGTATCACTCACTCGCGCTGACGGGGGGGGTTTCGGTTAACGCGACCACTGCTCCTAAGCCCTGTTGTTGCCATTTTATTTTCTGTTAAAAAAGGTTAGTTAGACCATGAGTTAGACCCGAGTCTTCCTGACAGTTCATATTGTGCCGCTGCCCGGTGTAATTCAAATGTACCGCCGCGCGCAGCACAGACACAGCTGCTGCTCTGCCGCAGCACCGGAAATGGAACTGCTGGGAGAAAAACTGACTATCAGAGATTTAACGTTATCTTTGATAATATTTCGTCTCCTCATTTTTCGTCAACGAAAGTAAAGAGAGATTTTGTCATAGTTTTTATTTAGTAAACTACATTTTCGTCTCGTCACTTTTCGTCAACGATATTGCATGATGATTTCGTTACAGTTATTGTTTACTGCCGTCAGTGCCTTCTCGTCATCGTCTCGTTTTCGTCATGGAAAAAAAGGTCGTTGACGAACATATTTCGTCATAGTTTTAGTCAACGAAATTAACACTGGCTGGTATTTGATTAATCAGCTTTGTGATGGAATACAAAATGCACAGTGCATTTCCTTAGCTGTGGATGAGTCCACTGACACCACTGACAATGCTCAGTGGCTGGTGTTTGTGAGTTTTTATGATGAGGCAAAGGGGGAGTTTGTTGAAGATGTGTTGGGCCTAACGAACCTCAGTGGACACACAAGGGGGCAAGACATTTATAAAGCAATTTTCATTTCATTTCAAACCTTTATTTATACAGATAAATCCCATTGAGATCATTGATCTCTTTTTCAAGGGAGAACTGCTCAAGTAGTTCCACATGAATCATAAAGTAATATCATACATTAACCCCATTATAGCAGATGCCACATTGAATGGATGAACACATGTATGCATCAATAATTACAACAGAGTATTTCTAAATACAAGTTGTACTTATATGTATTTAATATTAACCATTTGGAGTCGACCGTCACGCCGGCGTAATCTGATCACATGACCTGTTCAAGCCGGTGCCACATAAAAACAACAGTCCGGACAACATTGCCGTGTGTTTCTGTCGAAAGTACTGGCTTGAAACTATATGCCAGTCTTTGTTTCATGCAAAAAGACCCAATAAACACGGAGATACGATGATAAAAGTTAATACATTTCAAAAGTATGAATAATGGAAGCACATATTTTAATATCTTCAGATGCTCTTCCGTTTACTTTTTTAATAAAGAAAAACAAATGGTCCGTAGATACACGGACTCATATAGCCTATGTATGTATACTGTAAGGAGAATGTATGTGCGTGAGAGAACCAGTATGAATTACGGCATAGAAATATGCAAACAAAAACCTACAGAGTGGGGGGGGGGGGGAGAGCTGTGGAATGTGACCCTTCCTCCACACATTCGGATGGCCAATTAGTTTTAAACAAAGAGTTCGCAACACAGGACAGCATAGGCAACATGGGGGTGGGGGCTGGTGAACGGTCTGGTCAATGTTTGTAAACACAATCTCCAGGATGTGTCCTAATCAAACCAAAAGAGAAAATGTAGATATCATTCTCTCTCTCGACTCGCTGGTATCTCGAGCTGAGCGCTCATTGGTGTTCATACTGCTCACAGGCTGGGCTGCTGTGTATATCTAGTGTATTCAGACTGTACCCCTCCTCACTGTTTATTCATCATTAAACCATTTACACCTTCCTTTTTTCCCGTCAAGAGGTTGAAAAGGATTGAGTCCTATGTTTCCAATTGGTTCCCAAATCTGAACATTGACCAGTGGCATAAGATCAGGAGCCGGGTAAATGAGAGACTGAGGAGCCCCCGAAAAACAGATCCCGAAATAGCTCGTCCTGGTTTCCGCAGCAGATAGGCCGACAGTATGGTGTCTGTTATGTCAGTAATTTTAAATAAAACGTTGAAAACTGAACTTGAAAATTGTTTCCTCTTTTTATTTTATTTATCATTTTCGGGACGGGGAAAATGGACGAGAGGGTCGCCTCCCTACGCCTGCGGGTTATGGGGGGGAAAACTCTGACTGTTGTGTGTGCTTATGCACCCAACAGCAGTTCAGAGTATACGGCCTTCTTGGAGACCCTGGAAAGAGTCCTGTATGGGGCTCCTGAAGGGGACTCTTTAATCTTGCTGGGAGACTTCAACGCACATGTGGGCAATGATGGAGACACTTGGAGGGGCGTGATTGGGAGGAACGGCCCCCCTGATCTGAACCGGAGTGGTGGTTTGTTACTGGACTTCTGTGATAGTCATGGATTGGCCATAACAAACACCATGTTCGAACATAAGGATGCTCATAAGTGTACATGGTACCAGAGCACCCTAGGCAGAAGGTCCATGATCGATTTCGTTATCGTATCATCGGACCTGAGGCCGTATGTTTTGGACACTCGGGTAAAGAGAGGAGCGGAGTTGTCAACTGATCACCAGATGGTGGTGAGTTGGGTCGAGTGGCGGGGGAAGCCTCTGGATAGACCTGGTAAGCCCAAACGTGTAGTTCGGGTGAACTGGGAACGTCTGGAGGAGGCCCAAGTTCAGGAGGCCTTCAACTCGCACCTCCGGCGGAGCTTTTCGGGCATTCCTGTGGAGGTTGGGGACATTGAACCAGAGTGGTCGGTGTTCAAAGCCTCTATTGCCGAAGCGGGGAGCTGTGGTCTCAAGGTCCTAGGTGCCTCAAGGGGCGGTAACCCTCGAACCTCCTGGTGGACACCGGTGGTCAGGGAAGCCGTCCGACTGAAGAAGGAGGCCTTCAGGGATTTGTTATCCCGGGGGACTCCCGAGGCAGTTGCAAGGTACCGACAGGCCCGAATGGCAGCAGCCTCATCCGTGGCCGAGGCAAAGCAGCGGGTGTGGGAGAAGTTCGGAGAAGACATGGAGAAGGACTTTCGGGTGGCACCAAAGTTGTTCTGGAAAACTGTCCGACACCTCAGGAGGGGGAAGCAGGGAACCATCCAAGCTGTGTACAGTAAGGATGGGACGTTGTTGACCTCAACTGATGGAGTGTTAGGGCGTTGGAAGGAACACTTTGAGGAACTCCTGAACCCGACAACTCCGCCCTCTATGTTAGAGGCAGAGCTGGAGTATGACGGGGGATCAACACCAATCTCCCGGGGGGAGGTCACTGAAGTCGTCAAACAACTCCACAGTGGCAAAGCCCCGGGGGTGGATGAGATCCACCCGGAAATGCTAAAGGCTCTGGGTGTTGAGGGACTGTCATGGTTGACACGTCTCATCAACGTTGCGTGGAAGTCGGAAACAGTACCGAAGGAGTGGTAGACCGGGGTGGTGGTTCCCCTTTTTAAAAAGGGGGATCAGAGGGTGTGTGCCAATTACAGAGGCATCACACTACTCAGCCTCCCTGGGAAAGTTTACTCCAAGGTACTCGAAAGGAGGGTCAGGCCGATTGTCGAACCTCAGATTGAGGAGGAACAATGCGGATTCCGTCCTGGTCGTGGAACGACGGATCAGCTTTTTACTCTTGCAAGGATCCTGGAGGGGGCCTGGGAGTACGCTTATCCGGTCTCCATGTGTTTTGTAGACTTGGAGAAGGCGTATGACCGAGTTCCCAGGGAGTTACTGTGGGAGGTGCTGCGGGAGTATGGGGTGAGGGGGTCTCTACTCAGGGCCATCCAATCTCTGTACTCCCAAAGCGAGAGCTGTGTCCGGGTCCTCGGCAGTAAGTCGGACCCATTTCCGGTGAGGGTTGGCCTCCGCCAGGGCTGCCCTTTGTCACCAATCCTGTTTGTAATATACATGGATCGGATTTCGAGGCGTAGTCGTGGGGGAGGGGGTCTGCAGTTCGGTGGACTAAGGATTGCACCACTGCTTTTTGCAGATGATGTGGTTCTAATGGCTTCATCGGTCTGCGACCTTCAGCACTCACTGGATCGGTTCGCAACCGAGTGTGAAGCGGCTGGGATGAGGATCAGCACCTCCAAATCTGAGGCCATGGTTCTCAGCAGTAGTAGGGAATGAGTCCTTACCCCAAGTGAAGGAGTTCAAGTATCTCGGGGTCTTGTTCTCGAGTGAGGGAACAATGGAGCGTGAGATGGGCCGGAGAATCGGAGCAGCGGGAGCGGTACTGCAGTCGCTTTACCGCACCGTTGTGACGAAAAGGGAGCTGAGCCAGAAGGCAAAGCTCTCTGTCTACCGGGCCATTTTCGTTCCTACCCTCACCTATGGTCATGAAGGATGGGTCATGACCGAAAGAACGAGATCGCGGATACAAGCCGCCGAGATGGGTTTCCTCCGCCGGGTGGCTGGTGTCTCCCTTAGGGATAAGGTGAGAAGTTCGGTCATCAGGGAGGGACTCGGAGTTGAGCCGCTCCTCCTTCGCGTCGAAAGGAGCCAGTTGAGGTTGTTCGGGCACCTAGTTAGGATGCCACCTGGGCGCCTCCCTAGGGAGGTCTTCCAGGCACGTCCAGCTGGGAAGAGACCAAGGGGTAGACCTAGGACCAGGAGGAGGGATTATATCTCTTCGCTGGCCTGGGAGCGCCTTGGGATCCCCCAGTCAGAGCTGGTTGATGTCGCCAGGGAAAAGAAAGTTTGGGGCTCTCTGCTGGAACTGCTACCCCCGCGACCCGACCACGGATAAGCGGGAGAAGATGGATGGATGGATGGATGAGACGTGGGGAGACGTGGGGAGACGTGTGTGATTAAAAATTAATTTGCAGAAATGTAAAGTGATCTACCTAAGTTCTATTCATATTCTTGACGGGAAGAGCCGTGTAAATGGGTGGCCATATATGCATTTGAAAAGCAATATAAATCACACAGTTATTATACAATAGGCTATAAAAGCACCATCGATAACCATTACCTTTATCCAATTCAAACTTTGGACGGGAAAAAAGGATAGGTGTACATGGTTGGGCTGTACTGTAGGCCTACTGTATACACATACAAAGGCCATTCAAGCTAGAGTTCTTCTGGAAATGTTCACATCAGGCACCTTCAAGTTAAACAATACTACAGTAAACAATTAACACAGTAGGCCTAAATTATGTGGATTAAACCACATTTATTTCGTTGAAAATAAACGAAATATGATTTTGTTTGAATGATTAAATGTCATCAGGCACCTTCAAGTTAAACAATTAGGTGCACACTTTAATGTGCCGCCACCTCCGGACTCGGCTTGACTCGGTTTAAAGAATGCACAAATGTGTTTAATCGTTTATGTCAGATATGTACTAAGTAGCCTAAATACATTTGTTCCTGCTCAAGATTAGATTCAACTTTATTGTTATTGCACATATTGCAGGTACTGAGACAACGAAATGCAGTTTAGCTTCTAACCAGGTGCAACAAGCAGCGAAAAGTAATGTGCACAATACTACAGTAAACAATTAACACAGTAAATTATGTGGATTAAAACACATTTATTTCGTTAAAAAGAAACGAAATATGATTTTGTTTGAATGATTAAATGTAGGGTGAATTGCCCTAATGTGGGACATCTTTGCATTTCAGACTTCGGGAATATATTGCGATATGAAGCCGATACAATAAATCAAAATCCAGTACCATTCCGAAATCCCCAGTAATATTAGACACTAGTAGCCTAATACAGTAAACTATTAACACTGTACATATTATTGTTTGCCCGTGGGATTAGGATGATCGGTAGTGAGAGCCGCTGCATTTTCCTCCGGTCGGATGTGATATAAAAACAAAGCGATTATTTTTGTTGTTGTAAACTCACGTGGATTACATTTAGTGCATTCATTTCAACTCGCGAACATATGATACATTAAACGATTGTGAGGATGATGATTGAAAATCGTTTGTTTGAGCCTGGATGCATTTCCTGATCTAAAAACATAGCGATGGTTTTGTACTTACTTCAACGTGAATTAAACATTATTTTGTTAAATAAAAACAAGGTGATGTTTAGTAAACGATTACATGTCTCTTATTTAGCACAGAATATGATCCTATCTGTGACATATGGATCTTAACAAATATCCGCTATGTCAGATACCTGTAGATCAGCTGTTTATTTCACATGAGTTCCAGTGTGGCAGCTTTTCACGGCTCCCCCTGGTGGATCCATGATCCATTGCAGCTGGTTTCATTATAATTAAATGTATTTATCAAGGGGGCGTTTCAAGTCCTGCGGGGGGTTTTCCTTTTCAGCAGGGGCCCACCCCGTGCCAATCACAGACCCGCACGGGTAGGCGTCTGAAATGAAGCGCTACATCTGTATGTCAAAGATTTATAAATGTATTTGACTGCATTATTATTTTTTGCATAGTATTAGATACTACCTCTGGACACCTTCGTGGCAAAAAATGCCTCATTGACTGCCATTCAAACCACCTTTTTTGATCTCACTGCCATTTCAGTATAAAACCATGCATTTTGTAATGTCAGCATTTCATCTAGAAGAAAAGTTGTTATATTTGACATTTTTACTGTATTCCACAAGATTCAACCATTTTCCCACTGTAGGCAGATCCATGAAATTATGTTTATAATATCGAGCCGTGTGACTACCAGGGGGGCCCAATAGTGATTTGTGCATGTGAAATAATTTTCAAATCAATGTCTGAGTCATCGATGTGAACATTTATTGGGCAAACTGCAACAACTTTGAAAACTTCAACAACAAAAGAGAACACAACAGATCATATGCAATAGGAACACATTTGAAACAGAAATATCCAGGCTTTGAATATGTGATGTGTGTGTGTGTTTGAGTGAAACAAGTGTGTGTGTGTGTGTGTGTGTGTGTGTGTGTGTGTGTGTGTGTGTGTGTGTGTGTGTGTGTGTGTGTGTGTGTGTGTGTGTGTTCAGTTTAGCTCAGCTCATTTCCAGCAGCATACCAGCAGGTCCTGCAGCATGGGACCTGGTGCTCTCTACAAATGCACCTGTTACACTTGGGGCACGTGGTAGAAGACCTATTTTTTAGGCCTGTGCACAACCAGCACACACGTCTCCTTCTGGTCGAGCCCGTGACACGAGTGGTGATGGCGGTCTCGGTGGTTTCTGTGAAGGCAGCAACATTGGTCTGTAACTCCACCACCATGGTAGCAGCAGCTGCAGGGGGTGCTTTCTCCGCATGATCTGTGAGGACACCATGGATTTCCCCAACTCTTCTAAGAACAACCTCCGTTTATAGGTTCTTTGCTGGTTCCAGGAGGGATTTACTGCAGTGAACAGCACAAAAGCATTGAAGGCGGAGACATCAATGCAGTTGAATAACAAGACAAGAGGCCACCAAAGTGTCCGCCTCCTATAGCTGTAGGTACTGACCACCTACAAACGATCAAGGAAAAAAATAGAATATAAATAAATAAATATCCTTCCTCAGCATTCACAAGTATTTTATATAATTCATTATTTATATAAATGCAAGTGATATGTCTAATGAATGATAAGCACTTATAATAAATACATCTGTTTATCTCAAATAAACACATGCAATCAGTGAGAATAAATAGACTACGTTTGGAATCAATTCATATAGTAATACAAGCATATAATCACATACCTTGTCAAGGTTGTCCACACCACCCTTGCAGAGATTGTAGTCAATGATGACTTGTGGTTTCTTCATGTCATCCTGATGTACAGCTGGCTCTCTGTGTTTGCTGATCAGAAGTAGGAAATGTCTTCCCCGCCACGGGATGTAGCTGACTGCTGTGGTGGTGGTTGTGAATGCAAACACAGATGACAAGACAGCTCTCTGCTTAGTCTGCTTCAGTTTGGGGGGAAGCTCAGGCTTGTTTGCCCTGATGGTCTCTACCAGGGCCACTTTCTCCTTCAGAAGCTCCTGGGCAAGTGAGTAGGAAGTGAACAAATTATCACATGTAAGTGTGACACCCTTGAGCCCCTGAGTCATGTCCAGGATGACTCACTTTCCCTGGCCCTTCTCCGGAGATTCACCAGCGGCTTTTCCAGTATACACCTGGCACCTCCAGGCATATGATGTGGTGACATCTGCGGTGATCCAGATTTTCAGCCCGTACTTCGCTGGCTTGCTGGGGATGTACTGCCGGAATTTGCAGCGGCCTCTGAAGGCTACAAGCTGCTCATCGACACATATGTCTTCCCCTGGATTGAACACGAGTGGGAGGCGCTCAGTCCACTTGTCCCACATATTTCGGAAAGCTGTACGCTTGTCCTTCTTGTATCGAGCAGGACGGGTGAGTCGGTCATCGAATCGGAGGCTGGCGCTTATCATTTCAAAGCGTTTGTGGGACAGGGTGGCCCTGAAGATTGGTCTCCCACTCTGGTCATCCCACAAGCTGCGGGTAGATTCCCCTTTGGACCGGTACACACCAGCCAGTATGAGAAGTCCCATGTAAGCTCGAATCTCTTCAGCATCCACATTGTTCCATCCTGACACTGAACGCCTCCAATAGAGATTTGTCATCTGTAAAATTAGCTGAATCATGTCAGGAGTGACGAAAAGGTCAAAAGAGGATGCCACATCATAAATTCTTGTTATGGCATATCTTGTGGGCCCTGGAATCATGCCGGTGGGTGCCTGAATGTAGCGCAGCGTCTCGGCATGAGAGGGAGACCAGACTTGCCCATTTCCCCCTGTCCACTCACTGCTAGGATGGGCCGGATCCTCAGTGTCCTCCCCACTTTCAGACACACATTCAGAAGCACTCTCAGTTGTGGAGGATTCCAGAGATAATTTAATGTCAGACTCGGAGCTTGTTTCTTCAGAAGAAGAGTCATCGCTTGCAGATGAAGGCTGCATGACCATTTCTACGGCCTCTTCTGCAGTGAAATGCCTCTTCATTTTAGCTCCTACTCTTGACTCCAGGACTTTCTCCTTCTCTGCTCACTCATGAAATAACCCTTCAGCCAAACTGCATGTTAACATTTGGCTGTGAAAGCAGCCAGGTGCGTAAACAAACTAACAGTTTTTGTTTTTTAATTACTCGAGCAACTCTTCAAAGACAGATGAAATGCATCCTTCAAAAGATGCCCTTTTTTTACCCTGAAATGATCAGTGCATGTTTACAGATCAGAGTCCTGCATCGGGACGTGTGACCCGCAAAAAAGGTGATTCGCGGGTGGTATTTTTTCAAACGCTTTTTTCCGGGTTCGGTTCTGGGTAAAACAAAGATGATGCGGGTCGGGTCACGGGTATTGCATAATAAATATATTAAAATAATAATAATTTTGTTTAATGTTTAAATCCTCAGACCTCTCCCCCGCGGGAACGCGCATAATCATAACTTCTGCAGCGCATCATCTGCTGGTGATCGCCTGAGAGATATACAGCAGGAGAATACGCCGTCCACCGCGGAGAATAAACAGAAGGGCAACCATGACAACCATGCTCCGGGGTCTTCTTTGCTGCTTTTGGTGTATTTTGTGGCGGCAGCAGCGCCACTTACATGCCTGGCATATGTACTACAGTGTTTCCAGCATTTCCAGCGGTCTCGTGAATCGAATGCGTGTGAACGAAAGACTTTTTTGCGTTTGCGTATGTGTTTTACTGTATGCGTCCTCGTGGGGCCGGGGTCTAAGCCAAACTATATCCGTTTATATATATATATATATATATTTTAAAGTAAGGTCAACACATATCGACCCTAAATATAGTCTATATTAAGAACGAGAAAAGTCTTAACATATATATAGTTTTTTGTAAACATATGACAAATGTGTGAGGCTGATGACGTCAGAGCATCGTCCTATGTGCCGGGCTTAGCCCCGGACAGCCCCAGGCCAATTTAACCCCTGGGTATTTGTGAGGGAGCTCCTATATGGCATTACCCCGCTGAAGCTCACCAAAGTTTAATATATTTCATAATTCAAAGTTTTGTCAATTGTTTTCTTTATTGGTCAAATACTGGTTTCTGAGGAGTTTTACTGGAATGAAAGAGCACAGAGTACAGAAGCAACAAAGCAGCATACTGCATTAAACCTGACCTTCACAGAGAGGTTGAAGTTCATGTGGAGAGGAGGCTTCAGTAGTCTGTCTGCACTCTGTTTAGTTGTGCTATCTTACAATCAATATAGCAAATGTGAGGTAAAGTGTGTCACCGATGTAACCGGTTAGAATTCCAAGTTGCGATGAGGTCTTAAAATGTATGGAAAGGGTCTTAAAAAAGGTCTTAAAAGGTATTACATTTGACTTCAGGATTCCTGCATATACCCTGTTATATTGAACATTTTTCATTTTTTGTGTTCTTTTTTAATAAATGAGATAATTCAGATAATGAAACAGGCATTTAAAGGGTTAACATCCAGAATAGTATTGAATGTTTGCTAGTTTTGAGTACGTTATAAGTTGTTTAAGTGATTCATGAAAAAAAAAGTAGAAAAACAAATTCATGTATGATGATTTAATAGCAGTTATTATGGGCGTGTACATTTTTGCCAAGAAGGTGTCCAGAGGGTACAAAATGCATCACGAGAGTATACAAAACATGTAAGAGTAAACGACAATGGATTTGAAAAATTTGACTCAAAAGAAAACTTCTTACAGAATTCCATGCCAAAAACTGAAATGATTACCAAATTAAAAAAAAGTGAGAAAAAATGTACAAAAATGCCCGAGGAGGGCACAAGGGTTAATAGCTATGTTTTAGTGACGTTCAAGATCATTAAACATGACTTCAATTGTTAGTATAACCTTAAGAAATTAATTGCACATAATAATTCCCACCGAGCAGTGAGCACTTACATGTATGTTACTTTTTTCCACTCATTCTTCCACTTTTTCCTCTGTTGAAATCGAACAGCTGTGAAGGTGGGGGCGGGGCGAGTAGTGAAAACACTTCCGCGTAGTCTGCTCTCATGTATCCTCCCTTTCGTCTCCTCCCTCACCCCTCCTCGACTCCTCTGTGTGCATTTCAGCTATAGAGAACCTAAAACCCGGAAGTAAACTTCTTCCGGTTCCTTCGTCAAAAACCAATGCAAATTCTCCATAGGATTTTGGAAAATAGCTCGAAATAAGGTCTGTGGTTGACACACATTTAAGAGAGGGATCACGTTTTGTTCAGCAGGATAATCTCCACATGTCAACCCTACTTTTATAATTTTTTAATCATAAATCTAGTCGCCAGAAGCAAAATGCTAACGTTATGCTATAAACAAACTACAAACCAGTCCAGCAGCAGGGTCGCACGACTTAAGATCGTTTCAACTGACTTGCACTGAAACTGCATTTTGAACACTTTAAATATATTAACATTTTAAACTGTATGCCCCGGTTATTAACGCGTTAACGCAAAAAAAAATTAACGCCACTAATTATTTTAACGCGATTGACGCATGTGTATTTTTTTTCCTCGGCCGCCCCGTAGTTTCAGAGCGCATCGAGTTTAAAATACCATCTACAAGCTGATGCTGACAGCCCCGCTCCTGCTGCCCACTTGAGGCAGACCACACTTCCACGCTCACCGGCAGGCACCGACTGGCCATCGGGAGGACTGGGAGGGTGTGTGGCCTGAGCGAGCGAGAGAGACCTTACATGCATTGTTGTTGTTAGCATCTGGTGCTAACTAGCTGCGCTAACGGATATAAGGAGCTGTTTCAATGAAAACAGAGGAGCAACATTTCGCCACAACTGCGCCGAGCACTTGACTTTATGCAGGAAGCCAGACAGTGGGACATTGTAGGAGAAGTCAGCACACTCAGCATGATAGTGCGCAACATGATTGCAGCGTCCAGGCAGCTCCCGTTCGAGCATATGCATTGAGCTGCACATAGCTCGCACACACACACACACACACACACACACACACACACACACACACACACACACACACACACACACACACACACACACACACACACACACACACACACACACACACACACACACACACGCGCACACACGCACACACACACGCACGCACGCACACACACACACACACACACACACACACACACACACACACACAACATTTGTATTGTATTATTGTATGAGAGAGGTTCCAGGTTGAATTGAGGCGAATATTTGTAATGTTCAGAGGTTGTTGTGTTTAATATTCATGAGAATATTTGTCATTGTTCAAATGATAATAAACATTTGCATAAAGCATATTTGTCCGCTCATATGTTGATAAGAGTATTAAAAAGTTGAAAAATATTCCTCTAAGGTACATTTAGAACAGATACAAAATGTGCGATTAATTTGCGATTAATCGCGATTAACTATGGACAATCATGCGATTAATCGCGATTAAATATTTTAATCGTCTGACAGCCCTAATTTTTATAGATCAAAATTGAACTAAAGAAATAAATGGTAGATTAATCCATATTGAAAATAGGTGTCAGCTGCTACACTAATTATAATAGTTATATTTCCTAATTAAGATAAGATATTACTGTATTGATCCCAATTTGGGAAATGTTTGTGTTGCAGCATCATAACAAGAAAAACAAAATATAAGTTATTATTAGGGCTGTCAGTCGATTAATCGCATGATTGTCCATAGTTAATCGCACATTTTTTATCTGTTCTAAATGTACCTTAGAGGAATATTTTTCAAGTTTTTAATACTCTTATCAACATATGAGTGGACAAATATGCTTTATGCTAATGTTTATTATCATTTGAACAATGACAAATATTTGCATGAATATTAAACACAACAACCTCTGAACATTACAAATATTCGCCTCAATTCAATCTGGAACCTCTCTCATACAATAATACAATACAAATGGTGTGTGTGTGTGTGTGTGTGTGTGTGTGTGTGTGGTGTGTGTGTGTGTGTGTGTGTGTGTATGATGGATCGTTGGAGCTATGTGCAACTCAAGGCATATGCTCGAACGGGAGCTGCCTGATGCTGCAATCATGTCCGTGCTGAGTGTGCTGACTTCTCCTACAATGTCCCACTGTCTGGCTTCCTGCATAAAGTCAAGTGCTCGGCGCAGTTGTGGCGAAATGTCGCTCCTCTGTTTTCATTTAAACAGCTCCTTATATCCGTTAGCGCAGCTAGCTAGCACCAGATGCTAACAACAACAATGCACGTAAGGTCTCTCTCTCGCTCGCTCGGGCCACACATACACACACCCTCCCGGTCCTCCCGATGGCCAGTCGGTGCCTGCCGGTGAGCGTGGAAGTGTGGTCTGCCTCAAGCGGGCAGCAGGAGCGGGGCTGTCAGCATCAGCTTGTAGATGGTATTTTAAACTCGATGCGCTCTGAAACTACGGGGCGGCCGAGGAAAAAAAATACACATGCGTTAATCGCGTTAAAATAATTAGTGGCGTTAATTTTTCGCGTTAACTTGACAGCCCTAGTTATTATATATACAAAAGTATGTGAGGGATGGAATATTAAATTGAATATAAATGTAAAATGTACATGTGAGTTCTCTGCCAGCCAGAGGTAATTTGTTATTAGTTCAATATGTCAAACTGATTTCCCTGACTACAATCTTTAGTTACATGGTGAAACGTTATGCTGCTTGTACTAATTCGACTTATCACAAAAAGCCACACAGGTTTTAATAGGATGTATTCATTATCTGTACTTATGTTGCGGTCTTTTCAGCAGCGCCATCTCTAAAACGGCGATACAGTCACAACCCACCATTTACATTTCACCGTGACATGGACACAAATGTAACGTCAGCTTACCTCATGGCACGAATCCAGACTCTCCTTTGGAAAACATTGGCCGGGAAACGATAGAACGAGCACGTTTCATGCGAAGACCTGTGGCTGCAAAGCAACAAACCATTGCGTAGCTAACTAGTAGCGCTAGCTTTAGCTAACGTTAGCTAACGAAACGAACTGCCGAATAATATTGGAAAACACTGGTAATTAATGATTCTATAATTTGTAAAACTACGGTGTTAAAAACGACAATTTCAAAAATACAGATTCTAATGGTCAGATATAGATATACAGATACGAAAGATACTAAAGATAGGCAGGTACTTGCTTACAAGCAGAACACGGGGGAAAACAAACTTAGCGGGAGTGTTTTCGTGTTCGGCGTAATGACGTACAACGGCCTCGACTATTTCTGTAGTCCTATTCAGCCACTCGGTAACAACCATTGTTTTTCAGACACGTAAACTCTTAAAAAATCACCAGTGGGGTCACTGCTGATGTATTTAATGTCGTAGAACAAAACGTGATTTATCTCTTAAATTTGTGTCAACCACAAACCTTATTTCGAGCTATTTTCCAAAACCCTATGGAGAAAATGCATTGCTTTTTGACGAAGGAACCGGAAGTGCTAAAAATGCTAACTTACTTCCGGGTTTTATGACGCGTCACTGCGGTTCTCTATTGGGACGTCTTTCAACATGGCGTGTCTTGATCGATTTCCGGGTCAAGCCCCGGAGGAGGAGAAGAGAGGAGTTGAGGAGGGGTATTGAGACAAGCCTTTTGTGTTTTCCCTCCCCTCCCCAGCTTTGTCTTGTCGTCTTGATTAGCCATATTTTGGCTCAGCACAAAAAAACATTTACGGATGGTGAAATGATTAAAAAAGCAATGAGCGCCACAGCTGACTTGTTGTTTGCGGATTTCAAAAACAAAGAGGACATAAAAGCAAGGATAAAAAGTGTACCACTTGGTGCACCTACTGTAGCCAGAAGAGTTGAGTCATTGTCCGAAGATGTATCACAGCAAGTATTAAAAGACTCTCTCTGAATACTTTTCAGTTAAATTTGACGAGCCTACCGATGCCACAGACACAGCCCAGCTAGGTATGTTTGTCCGAATGGTTTTCACGGATTTTACTGTCAAGGAGGCCTTTCTTGCCCTTATTGTCACGGTCCAAACTGTGTCCCTGTTTGTTCCCGTGTGTGTGTGGAGAGGGTGTGGTTTCCCTTGCAGGCAGCAGCCTGATTGCTCTCACCTGGCCGTCCGACTCAGCTACTCCAGTCTCCCAGCAACTCACCGCCAGATTGTTTTCTACACCAGTGTGCAATCCCTCGGCCATCATCCACCAGAGCTTCCCGCCAAGCTGCCTGCTTCGTCCTGCATCATACCTGCCTGCCTTGTAATCAGTCCAGCCTCTCACTGCCTACCTCCACTCTGGACCTCCATAATCACCAAACCTGGCTGAGTCTCCAAAACAATACACCATTTAAACATCTTCAGTCATTGCCTGCGCCTGGGTCCTGTTTAAAACATAATCCTAACACTTATCCCATTGAAAGAAAGAACCAGGGGTGAGGATGTGTATTAAGGCATTAAGGACTATGTTCGTGAGTACAAGATTCCCATTTATAAAATAGTGTCCTTCACAACCGATGGGGCACCAGCGATGCTCGGTGTTCGTTCAGGATTTGTTGCGCTGTGCAGAAAAGACCCAGACTTTCCACCATTTGTAAACTATCACTGTGTGATACATCAACAGGCATTGGCAGCTAAAGCAATTGACATGTCGCATGTATTGAATGTTGTTGTTCAGATTGTCAACTCAAAAGCGCTCCAGCACCGGATATTTAAGTCTTTATTGGACGAGCTTGACTCTGTGTATGGAGATTTGATCCTTCACGCAGATGTAAGGTGGCTCAGTCGGGGCAAGGTGCTCCAGCGTTTTCTGGATTTGCTGCCAGAGATCATCAGTTTTCTGAAGTCGAAAAACGAGGAGTATGAGCAGCTGTCCGACGATACTTGGTTATTGGACTTGGGGGTCCTTACCGATCTGACTGCAAAACTCAATGACCTTAACCGAGAATTGCAAGGGAAAGACCGAGAGCTTGGTCACATGATTAGCGCAGTGGAGGCATTCAAAGTGAATCTCAGTTTGTGGACCACTCAGTTAAGACATGCGAGGCTGACACACTTCCCAAATCTTGAAAAGGTGTCACAATACCTCACAGACAAAACTGCTTTCGATCCTGAACATTTCTGCGCCCATTTGAACAAACTGACATCAGAATTTGGTGCTCGATTTGTGAAGCTACAAGACATGGGGCATTTAAACATCTTCAGTCATTGCCTGCGCCTGCGTCCTGTTTAAAACATAATCCTAACAGAACAATCTGGCCACCATGGACCCAGCAGGCCCAGACCCAATTCGTGAGGCTCTCTCCAACCAAGGCGTCCTCGTGGGCCGGCATGACCAGATGCTCAGAGAGGTTATGGATAACATCGCATCACTAGCCGCCAACGTAGCACAGATGGGACATCACCTCAACATGGTTTCAACTCATCTTGTTCTGCCTGCTCCTGAGGATCCAGCTCCCCCACAAGAGTTAACACTGGTTCCAGCCCAGCCCGCTCTCCCTTCACGTGAGCCAAACAGTTCCACTCCAGAGCGGTACGCAGGTGCCTTAGAGACATGTACATCTTTCTTAATGCAGTGTTCTCTTGTGTTTGAGCAGCAGCCGTCTACTTATGCTAATGATAGAGCTAAGATTTTTTATATGATAGGTTTACTTACAGGTAGCGCCCTAGCCTGGGCATCAGCTGTATGGGAGAGTCAGTCCAATCTTTGTTATTCTTATCCAGAGTTTACAGAAGAAATTAAGAACGTTTTCCACCACCCCGTCAGCGGTAGGGACGCTACTAAACGCCTCCTCTCACTGCGACAGGGCTCCCGTAGTGTAGCCAAATACTCAGTGGAATTTAGCACCTTAGCTGCAGAGGCGGGGTGGAATGACACAGCGCTTCAAGTTTTTTTTTAAACCGGGCTAACTGATTCTGTTAAGGATGAGTTAGCAGTGAGGGACGAATCAGCTAACTTGGATGAGTTGGTCTCCCTAGCCATAAGACTGGATAACCGCCTTAGGGAGCGAGCCAGCCGATCTCCTGGGTAACTCCCCTCTCGCCCTATCTCGTCTCCTCTCGCAAGATTCAGGTCGGAGACTTTCCCAAGTCCTAGTGCTCCATCTGAAGTCTTTTCTCCTCTCCTGTCTTCAGAGGAACCGATGCAGCTAGGCAGAGCCCAACTCACTCCCCAAGAACGTCTCCGGAGAATAAGAGAAGGACTTTGTGTCTACTGTGCTCACCCCGGTCATCTCGTGGACACATTCCCACAGCGCCCAAAAGAGGGTGCTCACCAGTAAAGGTGGGGATACTGGTGAGCAAGGCTGTTTCTTCCTCAACCCCCCAGACCCGCAAGCCACTTGAAGCCACACTGCTGTTAAATCAACACTCTCTCTCTCTGCCTGCCCTAGTGGACTCTGGGGCTGATGAGAGTTTTTTGGATGCCCAACTGGTTGCCTCAGCCGGCATCTCAACTCAACCTCTGACAGCTCCTCTCAATGCTCGAGGTCTGAATGGGAAGCTCCTGTCACACGTCACACATGTCACCGAACCCCTACATCTCGTCCTGTCCAGTAATCACCATGACATGATTCAGTTCCACGTCATGTCCTCCCCTCACACACCCCTAGTTCTGGGCCAGCCATGGTTAAAACTGCACAACCCCCACATGGACTGGTCGGAGAATCAAGTAAGGAGTTGGAGTTCCTTTTGTCACTCTTCATGCCTGCGGTCTGCAATTCCCCCAGCAGAGGTCGGTATTCCCCCAGTTCAGCAGGAGCCACTCAACTTGTCCACTGTCCCTCCGGTTTATCATAGCCTGGGAGAGGTTTTCAGCAAGCAGCGAGCTCTTTTTCTACCCCCTCATCGCCCTTACGACTGCACAATAGATTTTCTTCCTGGGGCATCTCTCCCATTCAGTCGCCTGTTTAACTTGTCCCGAACTGAGCGTGAGGCCATGGAGACATACATCAAAGACTCACTGGCTGCTGGCATCATAAGACCCTCTTCTTCCCCGGTCGGAGCAGGCTTCTTCTTTGTATCCAAGAAGGACCGCTCCCTACGCCCCTGCATTGACTACCGGGGCCTTAACAACATCACCATCAAGAACAGGTATCCACTGCCCCTCATCAATTCAGCCTTCGAACCCCTACAGAAGGCCACCATTTTCTCCAAACTCGACCTCAGGAATGCTTACCACCTGGTCCGCATACGTCAAGGAGACGAGTGGAAGACGGCGTTCAACACCCCACAAGGCCATTTCGAGTATCTAGTGATGCCCTTTGGACTCACCAATGCCCCAGCTGTCTTCCAGGCTCTTGTGAACGATGTCTTCCGTGACTTCCTGAACCGTTCAGTATTTGTGTATCTTGATGATATCCTGATATTCTCACAGACCATGGAGGAACACACCCAACATGTGCAGCAGGTTCTACAAAGGCTCCTCGAGAACAAGCTGTTTGTCAAAGTAGAGAAATGCAAATTTCACGTGGATTCAGTGGATTTCCTGGGCTACATCATTGAGCAAGGTCAGCTGAGAACAGACCCAGAGAAGGTACAAGCAGTGGCACAATGGCCCAATGGCCCAAACCTTCCACCAGGAAGCAGCTCCAACGTTGTTTGGGCTTTGCAAATGTCTATCGCCGGTTCATCAGAGACTACAGTCGTGTTGCCGGTCCTCTCAACCAACTCACCTCCCCAGCAATCCCGTTCTCGTGGACTACTCAGGCTGAGGCTGCCTTCTCTGAGCTGAAGAGACGTTTCACCTCGGCCCCTATTCTTACGAACCCTGACCCATCTATTCAGTTTATTGTTGAGGTTGATGCATCCAACACCGGTGTGGGGGCTGTTCTATCACAACACTCAGTCTCCGACCAAAAGCTTCACCCTTGTGCTTTTTTTCCCCGACGACTGACAACCCCTGAGCGCAACTATGATGTTAGCAACAGGGAGCTGCTTGCTGTAAAGCTTGCGCTGGAAGAATGGAGGCACTGGCTGGAAGGCTCTGAACATCCATTCATTGTGTGGACAGACCACAGGAACCTGGTCTACATACAAACTGTAAAAAGACTAAACTCCCGTCAGGCACGCTGGGCATTGTTTTTTGGCAGGTTCAACTTCACCCTTACCTACCGACCTGGTTCTAGACACCTTAAACCTGACGCATTGTCCTGGCAGTTTGCAGTGGATCAGGATCCCATAGCTCCTGACACCATAATCCCTGCTACCAGAGTGGTGGGCGCTGTAACATGGGAGATTGAGAACTCCGTGAGGAAGGCACAGAGAGACCATCCAGATCCAGGAAATGGTCCAGATAACCGTTTGTTTGTACCTGACTCTGTCCGCTCACAGGTTCTCCTATGGACCCATGCTTCCCGCTTTGGCTGCCACCCGGGTGTGAGTCGGACCCTATCCCTACTGAGATGACACTTCTGGTGGCCTTCTATGGAAGCGGACTCTCGAGCCTTTGTGCTGGCCTGCACTGTTTGCGCCCGTAGCCAGTCTTCACACCAGGCTCCTATCGGTATACTCCAGCCTCTCCCAGTCCCTAGTCGTCCCTGGAATCACATCGGCCTAGATTTTGTGACCGGCCTCCCGGTTTCACAGGGTAACTCGACCATTCTCACTATTGTCGATCACTTTTCCAAAGCGGTTCATTTTGTGCCTCTTCCTAAACTCCCCACAGCCTCTGGAACTGCTGACCTCTTAGTCAATCATGTGGTCCGGCTTCATGGCATTCCAACAGACATTGTTTCCGACCGAGGGCCACAGTTCATATCTCGGGTATGGAAAGCATTCTGTCGAGCACTTGGAGCATCTGTCAGTCTCTCCTCAGGCTATCATCCTCAGACTAACGGGCAGGCCGAAAGAGCCAATCAGGACCTTGGAGCTGCACTTCGCTGTGTCACCTCCCAGAATCCCACCTCCTGGAGCTTACATCTGCCCTGGATTGAATACGCTCATAACTCACTGTCTAGTGCTGCCACCGGTATGTCCCCATTTGAATGTTCTCTTGGATATCGACCCCCTTTGTTCCCAGTCCAAGAGGACGAGATCGCAGTTCCCTCTGTCCAAGCCCATCTCCGTCGTTGTCGGAGGATTTGGAAGGATGCCCGCTCTGCCCTTCTCTGCTCCGATGAACGTAATCGGCATATTGCAAACCGCTACCGGACCGCAGCTCCCCAGTTACAACCAGGTCAGAAAGTTTGGCTTTCTTCAAAAAATATTTCTTTACAAGTAGAGTCTAAGAAGTTGAAACCACGCTTCATTGGCCCCTATGTGATCGAGCGCATAATCAATCCATCTGCTGTTAGACTCAAGCTGCCTCCCTCCATGAGAATTCACCCCACCTTTCATGTGTCCCAGTTGAAACCAGTGTTGTCCAACCCTTTGTGCCCTCCAGCCATCTCCCCTCCACCCACCCTTGTTATTGATGACCACCCGGCCTACACGGTCCGACGGCTGTTGGACATTCGCCGCCGGGGCCGTGGGTACCAGTATCTGGTTGATTGGGAGGGTTATGGTCCTGAGGAGAGGAGCTGGGTGTCCCGCACGCTCATTCTAGGTCCCTCTCTTATTCGGGACTTTCACAGAGACCACCCAGATAAGCCTGGTGGTTTGCCTGGAGGCTCCCGTTGAGGGGGGGGGGGGGTACTGTCACGGTCCAAACAGTGTCCCTGTTTGTTCCCATGTGTGTGTGGAGAGGGTGTGGTTTCCCTTGCAGGCAGCAGCCCGATTGCTCTCACCTGGCCGTCCGACTCAGCTGTCCCTCATCATCTAATCAGGAGACAGCTTATCTACTCCAGTCTCCCAGCAACTCACCGCCAGATTGTTTTCTACACCAGTGTGCAATCCCTCGGCCATCATCCACCAGAGCTTCCCGCCAACCTGCCTGCTTCGTCCTGCATCATACCTGCCTGCCTTGTAATCAGTCCAGCCTCTCACTGCCTACCTCCACTCTGGACCTCCATAATCACCAAACCTGGCTGAGTCTCCGAAACAATAAACCATTTAAACATCTTCAGTCATTGCCTGCGCCTTGTAAGGAAATATTTGTATGTATTCATGCAAACTGTGAAGGGCTGTTAAGGGTTTTATTGCTGTGGGGGAGCTGGAACAAGACCCCACTGTGGTCTCTGGAATGTGATGGGGGGATGTGTGGAGGCTGCAGAAATAGGAGACAGTGAGGGTCAGAGGTGTTTGTTTGAGATGACCGGAAAAGACGACTAGTTGTCCTTAAACTCCACCCCCTCCTGTATCATTTGGTATGAAAGCCTATCCGGCTTGCTGTTCTCTCTCTCTCTCCTCGCGTCGCTCGGACTGGAAGGTCGTGGCGGCCTGTGGGCAGGAGCCAGGAGTAGGCCAAACTCCTGACATTATACATATGATACGATATGGTTGTGTATGGTAATGTATTTGATTGTATTGCATTGTATATTACCATTAAAGTGGATTATTGTTTAACGGTTAAGTGTATGCTCTGGATTTCCTTCATGTAAGATAACAGCTTGTTTAGGGACGCGAGGAGATTTGGAAATGCGGCCTAGTTATCATTTATATCTCCAAACAGCCTGGGTCCTGTTTAAAACATAATCCTAACACTTATCCCATTGAAAGAAAGAACCAGGGGTGAGGATGTGTACAAGGCATTAAGGACTATTTTCGTGAGTACAAGATTCCCATTCATAAAATAGTGTCCTTCACAACCGATGGGGCACCAGCGATGCTCGGTGTTCGTTCAGGATTTGTTGCGCTGTGCAGAAAAGACCCAGACTTTCCACCATTTGTAAACTATCACTGTGTGATACATCAACAGGCATTGGCAGCTAAAGCAATTGACATGTCGCATGTATTGAATGTTGTTGTTCAGATTGTCAACTCAAAAGCGCTCCAGCACCGGATATTTAAGTCTTTATTGGACGAGCTTGACTCTGTGTATGGAGATTTGATCCTTCACGCAGATGTAAGGTGGCTCAGTCGGGGCAAGGTGCTCCAGCGTTTTCTGGATTTGCTGCCAGAGATCATCAGTTTTCTGAAGTCGAAAAACGAGGAGTATGAGCAGCTGTCCGACGATACTTGGTTATTGGCTTGGTCACATGATTAGCGCAGTGGAGGCATTCAAAGTGAAGCTCTGTTTGTGGACCACTCAGTTAAGACATGCGAGGCTGACACACTTCCCAAATCTTGAAAAGGTGTCACAAAACCTCACAGACAAAACTGCTTTCCATCCTGAACATTTCTGCGCCCATTTGAACAAACTGACATCAGAATTTGGTGCTCGATTTGTGAAGCTACAAGACATGGGGCAAGTAGTTGGTTTTGTATCAAACCCTTTCCTCAGCGTTGACATTGAACAGCTGTCAGCTAAAATGCAGGAAGTGTTTACATTACCTATGGGTGTTGACATGGAGATCATTGAAATGCAAAGCGACATTGAATTGAAGGCCAGAGCAAGAGATTTAAACAAACTACAAGTAGCACAAAATAAAGCAGCACGATGTGCACTGCAGTGCTCCTACAGAACCAGAGTCACTGAAATGCTGGAGACACTGAAATGGTTAACTGTCAGACAGAGGTCAACTTATATTTTATTGAATTTTGTCAGAAATATTACAGTGACTCACTCACCAGATATATTATCACAAAGGTTTATAAACCTTGTGCAATATGCACAACATAACTATCAAACACGACATACAATAGAAGGAAGGTTTGTATTAAATATGGGACAGAAATCAGTCCAGAGCCATGATCAGCTGGAACTCTTTACCGGTTCACATAGTTCAGGAACATTCTAAAGTACATTTCAAATGGTTGCTAAAAAATTATTTAAGTATTACAAAGTAAATTTGAACTGTGCCTGTGGCTATGTATGCATATATTATTATGTACACTTATTTGTATTTACTTTTGTTTGGCCTTAGGATAGCGATAATTGGATGACCGTTTTAGTTTCACTTCATTTCACTGTAAATAGCATGAAATTATGAGCTGTTTTGTTTTAATTTTGTTGTATGTTTATGTATGTTTTGAGTGTGTGAGGACCCCAGGAAGAATAGCCAATGCTCATGCTAGTGCTAATGGGGATCCTAATAAAGACATACAGAGATCAGGACTTTTGGTCACTCGTGAGTAGAGAGAGGTATCCACTGATTGTGCCATGTGCACTTAAACTGAAGGCCTACTTTGGCTCCACATACTTATGTGAAACGGCCTTTTCACAAATGAAAATAATTAAATCCAAGTATAGAACTCGTATGACTGACGCACATCTTACTGACTGCCCTCGGCTGGAAATCACTAACTATCTGCCAGATTTCAAAAGGCTTACAGATAATGTGCAGTCACAGCAGTCTCATTAAAGGCAGGCTGATAGAGCAACTTGAGCATTGAAAATATATTGTGCATTGAACAGAGAAACTTAATATGGATTACATTGAACTGTAGGCTAATATCTGTACATGTGAATATTACTAATTGAACTGAGAAACTAAATATAGTGCATTGAACAGATACTGTAAATATTAATAGTTTGTATCGAACATATATGCCTACCGTAAATATGAATATTGAACAGATAACTGTGCATAACTGTGTCTTTCTTTGTGTGCATCTGTACACGTACATTGAGCCTGTTGTAACATAAATTGATTGCAAAAATAAATATGACGATGAACAGTCTTACTCCTAAGTGGGTTTTTTGGAAGATATCGGATTGGTAGATCTCGGTTTATATTTTGGCTTGAAAAGGTTGGTTACCACTGCTCTAGATGATAGGGAAGGAGGTTTCATACTTCCTTTATAACCTCCTTTAGCTTAGGAACCACTGGACCTCCCTAACCGAAAGGAGAGGAGAAAATGCTGCCCCACAATGCCTTGTAGCCGCAGCATTTGCGTCACATGTCGGCCGTTCACGGAAACAACCGATTATGACGAGAAATTATATCATGAAAGTTACGGTGCTTATTAAGCATTTTAAAACGTATGTGGTAAGTTGCCAAAGTGCTTTGTTTTGAACATGCATCAGTATTATAATCAAAAAGAGAAATATCAACGTTAGTTTTGACCGAAATGATCAAATAAAGTCAACATTTCACAGTCTTTACTGAGCTGTGTGGAGTTTGTTCAACTTCTAAAAGATGTTTGAATGGTGATGTACACAGTGATAGATGTTAAGGACTAACGTTTATAATAAATACATTTGTATTGATTTTAAGATCTTTGCATAGTTCATACAATCATACGTATTGGGATCATTTGTATTAATGTGGACCGGAGGGAGAGGGTGACGACTCTGACAAGCATAAGTTTCACTTTCATCTTTATTTCAATTCCAACTTTGGTCCTGAAGAATATGTTTCTCTGTTGTCCATGTTCATAAAGCAAAGCAACAGCATCAGAGCACGGTGCAGAGTCTCTAGATGAGTTTATAGTAAGGTAAGGTACGTTTATTTATATAGCACATTTCAGACGCAGAGGCAAGTAAAATGTTTTACATGATCATTAACACATAGATAGATTGTAGAACATGAGAGGAACACAATAAATAAACATAATGGAATAAACGTTGCATAAAATATCTTAAAAACGACATTGTAAATACGGTATGTGCTAAAACGAGTTAAAAGGCTTCTGGGTAAGCAGCTGTAAAAGGTAGTGTTTTTGCCTCGACTTAAAATAACTCAGCGTTGGTGAAGACCTCAGGTTTTCTGGAAGTTTATTCCATCTGTGGGGAGCATAAAAACTAAAAGCAGCTTCGGCGCGTTTGGTTCTGAGCCGGGGAACAATGAGTAAGCCCGTCCCCGATGATCTCAGAGCTCTGGGGGGCTCGTAACAGGGGGATGTCAGACATATATTGGGGTCCCAAACCATGTAATGCTTTATAAGTTGTTGTAGTCCGCTGTGTATAAATCTGTAGTTTCCCCAAAGCAGCAGATGCACATTTATGACGTCCGCTGGCTTAGAGTAAAGTTGTTATATATATAATATATATAATAGCACTGTTCTAATGGTAAACAATTAAGAAAGAACATGTCAAGCTATGTGCTGTATCCAGTGGCGACTGGTCATTAGGGGCAGGTGGGGCACAGCCCCACCTAGTGTCAGCAGAAAGTATTAAAATAATGATTACAACAAAATGCAAAAAAAAAATAAAAAAATATATAAAATATATTTTAAGATCATGTTTAATCATCTGATTCGTCTGTACATTGCTGTTTTAGTATGTGTTCTTCTAATTAGTGTCTACAGTGTGTGCCTATTGAGCTGTTTAGAGCCATGTGGGACAAAACCTGATCCTGCCCCTCCCTCTGACTGTCTAAGTGAACGGTGACTGCAAAAACTACACTGCGCATGCTCAGAGTATTTTCCTATTTAATGTGTGTGGCAAAAAATAATGACCATCGGGGCAAAGTGCTGCCATCCCCACCATACGTCATCTCACATAATTCAGAGCTGATTGGCTGTAAGTACGTGTGCCGCGAAAAGTGTGGTGTGTGAAGAGGAGGAGAGAGAGCTGCAGTGAGGCGTCCTAAAACCAGGAAGTAAGCTGCGCATGGCTTCCCTCCACAAAAAAGCAACGAGATTTCTCCATAGAATTTTAGAAAATAGCTCAAAATAAGATCTGTGGGAAACGTAGCTGTTAGATAAATGTACGTTTTGTTCAGCCGGATAATATCCACATGTCTACCCTACTTTTATAATTTTCGAATCAAAAATCTATTGATTAGATTAAATTTATGATAGACTTTTGAAACTACAAGAAGAGAAGGAGGACTTTTACAAAAAAGTAATAGAGATTTTTGTCCAGAAGGATAGGCAAATGGACTTAATCTTCAAGTCAAGGTAAGACTGCAATTTTATTGAAAATGGGATCTTACTAAGAGAGAACAATTCAATATTTAAATGATAAAATGCAATTGTTTTGGGTATCCTTCTGTTGAACTGTCTGTTTAAAAGTAATTGAAGCATCAGACAAAAAAAGCTTTTGAAAATAATATTATATTTTGATTTAATATATTTGTAAACCTGAAGAGTCAGTGCCAGTGCCTCACCAGCCATGAACCTCTCTGCAGAAGCTTATATATAGACATCTGAGTTTTTTGTGCCCCACCACTTTTGTACATATAGAAACGCCACTGGCTGTATCAGAAACAATGCGCGGTGTGTTTTGGGAGTAATATGCTGTGTGTTTACATTAGCAAGCATGCTAACACTCAGAGCTAACAATGGAGCTAACGCTGTAGGCTACTGAAGAGAATATGTGTAACGTAATGTCCTTGTGGTAAACCCTGCGAGAGAGAAAGGTTTGAGCTCCATACTGTTTAAAAAAAAAGCTTGAAGTATCAAAGCAGCTTCGGCGCGTTTGGTTCTGAGCCGGGTATTTGCCGCAGCGTTTAGCTGAGCTTCTCCCGGAAGAAATCTCTAGCAGGGGAAAGCTGCGTGACGCTACAAAGGGGCATGGCTAGCAGCAGACGTTCAATGTAAAGCAGAATCAGCCTGTTTGGAACAGGGCTGCAAGAGGGGTTTGAGCAGTATTAGGCATGGCTACAATAGGTGATCTGTTTGGTATTTTAAGCAAAAAACTACATGTTTTGTATCGGTATGGCCCTACAATATATTTTTCCAATATAGCATAATAGGTCCACTTTAAGTTTTCCGCAATCTCGCAGGAATATCTCCACAATGAAACGAGCTTAACTTTCAATAGCATGATATAGCCCAGCGCCACACCTTCATCACACATATTGCCACTTGTTTGTACCATTTTCAGGCGATTTGTAATCTGTTCGAGAAAAACTGTGTTTTATTTTTTATTTCAAGAAACGTATAAAGCAAACAATGGATGTCTTTTATGAACATTTATCCATGCTGAAAGTAGATTTAGATGTTTTCGGAGTTAGATAGAGATTATATATCTAATATATATATATCCAATGAAGCATTGCATGAAGTCTGTTGATGAATCAGAGGCTGATGTTGGGGCTGAATAAACGTTTTTTTTAAATGTCTTGTAGGCAGACCATGTAAGCCCGATGGTCACCAAGGTTCATGTTTTAATAGCATTTTTACAAAAAAAGCCCTGGCGAGCCTAACATGTGAAAAAGGGCTTAGACCTCAGAGAGTTAAACTTGGGCCTACAACCATACATAGTTTTACTGTATTTTGTTTTGAAAATCCACAGTGGAGGTTTTCGTCTAACTTCATGCGATGTTTTTTGCATTTCTCTCAGTAGCCAACAATCTGTTGGCTCGGACATAAACTTCGTAATTTGTTTTTCCCGGGAAGTCGCGGAGAGACGGAGCGGCTGCACGTTGTTGTTTGGGCCCCCTTTTTCCACCTGCCCAGTTGTGCTGTGGCAGGGACCTGCTTCCACTTGTCGTGTGCTGCTGTCCTGGCGAGATTTTACCCCGGGGGGCGTAACCTGCTGTAGCGGAGGCCTGTATCCACCTGCTCCACCTGTCGTGCTCTACGGTGCCGAGGACGTTTTACCACGGGGATATCGCTGAGAGACCGGAGCGCCTCTACGCCTCGAGCTGGTCCTGCTTCGCCTATCCTGCTGTACTGAGGAGGTTCTGCACCGGGGATATCGCGAGGAGAACGGAGCGCCTCCACATTTCGGGCCTGCTTGCACGCCTATCCGGATGCTCTGCTGGTCTGGGAAAATGGCCCATATCGGGATTCTGCTGTGCCTGTTAACTGTTTTGGACTATGAGAAGATTTCTAGTCATTCTGAGAAGACTACTGGATTCAGGTCTGTTCTGCCACCTGCAGTGGGCATCCCCTGCAAAGGTTCGGATGTGTTGCTCAAACAATTACCGGTTGCCTTGTCACAGTCAATCTGCTCGACAAAATATGTTTGTCTTTTTTATTTTCCTGCGATGATGGTTCTTCAGGACTACTTCTTAAGCTCTAATCACACTCTCGCAGACTTTTCCGGTGTTTCTAAATTAGATGACAATGTATGTGTGTCATTTAAGAGGAAAAGATGCCTGTTTTTTTTGTTGTTATTACTGTCAGGAAATGTACAACCTAACCCTGGTCCGCCCAGTAGTAATAGTCAGATCGCTACTCCTGCTGATTTTAAAGCTAGGTCTGGGTTGGGTTTCATCCACTTGAATGTGCGCAGTCTGTTAGGTAAACTAGATTTTGTCCGTATCTGGGCAAAATCGACTGACGCTGACGTCATTGTCTTATCTGAAACATGGCTAAATAAATCTATGTTGGCCTCTGACATTGCCTTAAATGGTTTTAATGTGTATCATACCGACCGGCCTAATAAAGGTGGTGGCGTTGCAATTTATGTTAAGAATAAGTTCAGTGTAACCACATTAGTTTCCAAATCGATCAGTAAGCAATTTGAATTTTTAGCCTTAAATATAGAAGTGGCAAAGGGTCAACAGGTCATGGTAGTGAGTTGTTACAGACCCCCCTCAGCTGTCAAAGACTCCTTGTCTTCACTAGCAAATCTTTTATCATAACTAGACTACAAGGAAATAGTGCTACTTGGAGATTTTAACTGGGACTGGTTAACTGCAGTGTCAGAGGATTTTAAAAACCTTTGTATCTCATTGAATGTTACTCAGATTGTGGACAGTCCTACTCGCCCAAATATTAAGTCCCCTAATAAATCCTCCCTAATTGATCTCATTTTAACTAATGTTCCCCATACATATTCTTCTGTGGGAGTATTTGCAAATGATCTGAGCGATCACTGTGTTGTAGCCACAATTAGGGACACTAAGGTCCAAAAGGTTAAACCTCGCATTATCATCAAGAGAGACATAAAACATTTTGTGGAGCAGGGTTTTGTGCATGATCTGTTTGATTTTGATTGGGGTAAAATCGATCTGTGTGCTGATGTGGAATCCGCACGGTCTTATTTTTATCTTGGTTTTATGGAGATCATTGATAGACATGCACCCCTGCGTAAATTTAGAGTAAAGGGACGAGACAATCCTTGGTTTTCTGCTGAGCTGTCTAGTCTCCTTCATGAGAGAAACAAGGCCTGGGCAAAGGCTAGGAAATCAGGCTCAGAGATAGAATGGCTGCGTTTTAGGCAGCTAAGAAATAGCTTCACTTCAAATGTCAAAAGTGCAAAGTCGAAGTACTATTTGTCAGTTACCACAGAAAACCTAAATAATCCTAGGACATTTTGGAAAGCAATAAAATCGATATCAACCGGTGAGATCCGTAATGAGCTACCTCCGTGCCTTACCACAGCATCTGGCTCTATATCGGACAGGGCTACTATGCTAAATTGCTTTAATGAGCATTTTGTGTCCTGTGGTTCTCTATTTGATTCTGTGACTAACTCTGCTTCTGTAAACACCACAGTCTGTGACTCTGAACAACGTGGTCTGGAAAACCCTTTCAGTTTTACCCCTTTTACTGTTGATGTTGTTAATGAAGCCTTATCTAAGCTAGATCCTAGGAAACCGGCTGGCCCGGACAACTTAGAACCTTTCTTTTTAAAGATAGCTGCAGACTTTATTGCTCCACCTCTTACTTCTCTTTTTAACCTCTCCCTCAGCTCAAACACAATTCCAAAAGTATGGAAGTCAGCTTATGTCTTGCCTTTACTGAAAGGAGGGGAGGCAACTATTTTAAATAACTATAGGCCAATCTCTAAATTGTCAGTTCTGGCTAAGGTTCTTGAATGCCTAGTGAGTGAACAGGTAAAGGAGTTTTTATGTACAAATGACATCCTGTCTAAACATCAGTCAGGCTTCAGAACGAAACACAGCACCATCACTGCCACAATGAAAGTGGTAAATGACATTACTAGTATTTTAGATAATAAGCAGAGTTGTGCAGCTCTGTTTATTGACCTTTCCAAAGCATTTGACACCGTTGATCATCTCATCTTAAAGCAGAGGCTACTCAGTATTGGCATATCCAGCAATGCAGTGGGGTGGTTTGTGAACTACCTCTCTGAAAGGTCCCAATGTGTTCATTTTGATGGACTGTCTTCTGACTGGTTAAACATTTCTAATGGTGTACCACAAGGTTCTGTTTTAGGACCACTTTTATTCTCCATATGTATTAACAGCGTAGGTGATAATGTGGATGAAGCTACTTTACATTTTTATGCGGATGATACCGTGATGTATTGTGCAGGTCCCACCATTAAGGAGGCTGTTGTTAAATTACAGGCTGTTTTTAACATTATTCAGACTCAGTTCTCTGAATTAAAGCTTCTTTTAAATGTGGATAAAACCAAGGTAATGCTCTTTTCAAAAGCAAAAAAGACACCAGAGCCTGTTTTAGATATTGTAACTACGCAAGGAACAAAACTTGAAGTTGTTGCCTGTTACAAATACCTTGGTATCTGGCTTGATGATTGTCTCTCTTTTAAACTTCATGTCAATAACCTGCTAAAAAAACTGAGGGTTAGGCTAGGGTTCTTTTTCAGAAACAAGTCCTGTTTCTCGCTTGAGGCCAGGAAAAGGCTAGTCACTGTGACCTTTTTACCTGTGCTGGACTATGGGGATCTGGTCTATATGAATGCACCTGCCAATTGCCTGGTCAAGTTAGATGCTGCGTATCACAGTGCACTGAGATTTGTGACAAACTGTAAAGCATTAACCCATCACTGTACCCTGTATGCAAGGGCTGGTTTGCTTTCACTAACTGTACGGAGGCTCAGTCACTGGTACATTTTTATATACAAAGCCATGCTAGGGAAACTTCCATCTTATATCTGCTCCCTGATCTCACGGAAAATTGTAAGTGGCTACTGCCTGATATCGAATGCTGTGGTTTTATTAAATGTGCCAACTGCTAGGACTGTCTTAGGGAAGACAGCTTTTAGATGCGCAGCTCCTCTGTCTTGGAATAGTCTGCAAATTAAATGGAAACTGAACAATCTGGTGCCACTAAATGTTTTTAAAGCTTGGTTGGATGCTAGTCAATCAGAAGCTATTGGTACCTGTTTATGTGGATAATTTTTATAAATGATGCTGTATGATGTCCTTTTGTTGTTCTGTTTATGCTTTTATGTTTCATGTGGAACTACTTGAACAGGTCTCCCTTGGAAAAGAGATCAATGATCTCAATGGGATTTTATCTGTATAAATAAAGGTTTGAAATGAAATGAAATAAATGTAGTCTACATTTCATATAAGGTGTAAAACCTGACCTAAAACATGGAGTGTGGATTCCTACTTGGAGAGGTCCCAGTTCACCTCCTGCCCTGTCGTGGTGCCCTTGAGCAAGGCACCGGACACCCCCCTTTCCCCCTTACTCCCATTGCTCCCCGGGCGCTGTACAATAGCTGCCCACTGCTCCTAGTACTAGACTCCTAGTACTATGGGTTAAATGCAGAGAACACATGTCACTGTGTGTGCTGTGTGCTCTGCATGTGTGACTATTAAAGAGGGTTTCATCCCTCCCAATTCCAATTCCAATAAAAAGCTGTTATTATTAGGCTGTATTTGTAATATACTGTTGGAGTGGTAAGCAGGCCTTTTGTTTTTTGATATTTGGGGAGTTAGGTGGTCCATGAGTGTTTTTTTATTGGTTAAGTGGTCCTTAGTATGAAAAAGTTTGAGAAACACTGCCCTTTACACTTTGGGAAACCGTCTGCAATGTCAAACCTCTAAGAAACTATTTGGTGATCAGTGGCGTTTTTTACCGGAGGCCAAGGTAAAACAGGCTTCTCCTGTTTTTTTTTAAGAAACACTTAGTCATTTACTTTGGGTTATTTTGTTGTGCTACCATCACTCCCCTTTTAGTTTAGTTTATTTGTTTATAGTGTTGTAGACAGTCCCCATTAATCAACTGCCACATTGCTAATTTCCAGCGGTTGTCCCCGGCCAGATGATAATAGACACCCTTAAAATCACAATACATCAACAGCATTAGTTATAAAGAAAGGATGAAAGACAAGTAGATAGAGGCGAAAGGATAAAAGAGAACAATACAATTCAAACAACACACGTTACTACATACATGTCACATATAGCACATCACTATCACATAACAGAAATAATGGGCAACATCCATGATCACAACATATAAAACACACGCTATAACCAACACAGACTAGTGTGTGCAGGTGTAGTTCTCAGTGAACCATGTTTTTAAGTGAGCTTTAAATGTGGTATATGTATGTATGTCTCTGATTTGAGGGGGTAGAGTTCCAGTTATGGACTCTTCCTGAATGGGACTGATAGGTCGCCACGTGTTGGATTTGGGTTCGCTGGATGCGAACCCAAATCCAACACCAGTGCTTGTTTGTACAGAGGAAGTAAGAAGATGACGTTGTGGTCTGCATCTCAGAGCGTTGGGTATGAATGGAACCGGAATGCGTTGGTGATAATGCCGTAGCAGAGGTCCAGGATGTTTCCCCTCCTGGTTTGAATATCCACATACTGCTGGTGTGATGGTAGCACGTTGTCAAGTCTACAGGTGTTGAAGTCCCCCAGAGTAAACACTGGAACTTTGGGGTATTTGGCCAGCATTCTGTTAGCCTCCTCGGCTACTAGCTCCGCTGTTACGTTGTCATTTGCAATGGGGGATGTAAACACAGCTGATCACAAAAGTTGGGAATTCCAGGGGGAGATAGTGGGGACGCAGGGACACGTCATCATCTCCAGGTTGGGTGTGCACACTTTCCGGTTCACCTGTTGTTGATGTTAAGGCAGACTCCACCGCCCTGCATCTTCCCCGACTGACACGTCCTATCTGACCTGATGATGGTGAAGTTTTCCAGGCTGACCTCGACATCAGGGACCGACTCGTCATGCCAGGTTTCAGACAAGGCGATGATGCATATGTCCCTGAATGCCCTTTCCAGTCGGCATTGAGTATCGGCAGTAGGTACATTTTATTTCGGAGTGAGCGGACATTAGACAGAATGGTGGAGGGAAGCGAAGGTTTATATGGATGCTTCCTTACTCTTCCGTGGATCCCTCCACATCTTCCTCGTTTCCCCGGATGGAGCTCTGATGGTAGATCCACCTCAGGTTTGATGTTACACAGCAGCGAGGTCCGATGTAGCAGGAGGTCATCACAGCCATAGGTGAGTAACCTGTGTCTAGCTGCAGTGCAAGGCAGTCACGGATCAGCCATATAATGGTTATTACAATGATGATCGCTTTGTAACTTCTGGTCATGTCGGCCAGCCGAGTGTAACATTTAACATAAAACACTTAACAGTGCATGGAGACACAAATAAGACGTAACATGAAGACGTAACATGAAGTCAAACATTACAGTGTGTGTTGTCACAGCCATTTCCGGCGCCGTGGGAGGGCCAGGCCCTCCCATTTGACATTCCTGCCCTACCCCAATAAACACGTTTTTTATTATTTATAACATTTACATTTTATTTTTTTATTATAAATAAACTGTGAACTTTTATGCCACGATGTATTTGATGTCAGATAGTAACTAAAAAAAAATCACAGCGTCACACTCTGCCGCCTATTCTGGATTTATTTATTGTTTATTGTCCATTCTGTAGACTCCCATTTCCGTTTGAATTACAAAATGGACATCAGAAATTGGCTTAAAAGGTCTAAGGATTTATTCAAACGAAATAGCGATGAAAGAACTGCAGCCGATGGTGCTGCTGGCGACCCTGCACCTGCCGTTGCAGCAGCACGCCTTAATGTCACAAGCTTGACCTCGGCAAACCCCGGGGCTGAGTTAGCGAGCCCAAGCCTTGACTCATCAAGGCGGCCGCCACCAACAACGCTGTCCTCCGAGGCACAGCTCCTTGTGCCCCTACCATCACCACCTGCGTTGCCACACCCTGTACCACACCCGCCAGCATCCTCCTCCGTGCCGGTGCCTCCACTACAGACGCTACCTTGCAGCACATCAACGGGTACTATTGGGACAGCCACCGCTCAAAGACCAACAGCCCAGATGATCTTGGGCTTAATAAACCTAACCAGGTGAAACTGGATCGTTATTCAGGGAGATTGTTTTCAGGAAAGAAGCGCACTTTTGCCGCTGCATGGTTCAACAACAGACCGGCTTGAATATTCGTTAAAAGCAGCCTTTTGTTTCCCCTGTAGACCGTTTAAAGTCAATACGTCTTCATCTGATGCGGCTTTTATTGTCAAAGGTTTTTGCGACTGGAAACACGCATTACAGACTGATAAGGACTGCTAAGACATGCTGCATCAAAAGAACACATTTCATGTGAGAGCTTGTGGAGAGAGAGAGAGAGAGAGAGAGAGAGAGAGAGAGAGAGAGAGAGAGAGAGAGAGAGAGAGAGAGAGAGAGAGAGAGAGAGAGAGAGAGAGAGAGAGAGAGAGAGAGAGAGAGAGAGACAGATACGCGAGGAAACAAATAAGGAAATTAGTACTTTGGTGCAGATCAGCAGCTGGCACGGAGCCGTTATTACGTGTCAGCTGTCGTTGATATTATAGCTTTTTTAGCCGTCAACCAACTCCCTCTCAGAGGTGACCACGATTCACTCCACAGCATGTCCGAGTCAGGCAGTGGGCTCTTCCTATCGCTGTTTGAGTATACGCTGCAGTACAAAGATGCAGAGTTGGCCAAAATAATGTTCTAAGTGCTAAGTGTTCTATATGCTGCAGTGCATAGGAAAATAAACCATGCCCAAGGCGGGCTAAACAGTAAAGGAGGAGATGAAATGCAAAGCAGTTGGGCCACTGAAAAGAGTTACAGCAGAAGGATTCAAGAGCGGATGGACTGAGGAGAAGACAGAACCAGAGGAGAAGGAAGAATCAGAGGAGTTGGCGTGGTCTAGTAGAATGTGAGGGGGTCGTGGCTTGACAACCAGAGGGGGAGAAAAGTAAAACGGGAGTGAGTGAGTTTACACATAAAACACACTTATTCACAAACACGCAAGAAAAGGTGTGAAAATACGTAAATACAAATATTTATTAGCCATGAATAAATCAATTGGTACATTTAAGAAGTAATAAAGGGTGAAAACAGGATGAAAATATTCACCATACTTCAAGCAGCGGGTGTTTTGGATTTAGGAGTACAGAGTAGGACATATTATTCAATCTTTTCATTATATAAACAAATTATTCTTTAAGAGATTCTTATTCATGTGCGAATTTGGGGATAGCAGACACAACTTTATTTTAATGGAAAATGTTAAAGGTAGAGCTAGTACCAAAACAAATATGGTATTCCAAATCTAAAATATTGGTTTCACCATTGTAGCTAGTTATTACCTCAGGAGAACTGTTAAGGTGGAAATAACATTTGTTTGTCGTCCAAGATGTAGAGTTTTAAAAAGACACTGGGCAAAGAGTGATTGCACATTTTTATTTTGAAAAAAGCAATATAATTGTGAGTAATATATGCGGGGCCTTGGATCACTCATTTTAATGGTGCATATTTTTGACAACCAATATCGTTCAGGGAGAAGGAGTCGCTCGACCCACCCTGCAGATGTTTTAAATCTTACTTGCAGCTTCACAGGGAGCGCACGGCACCAGACTATGAGTTTTAAAAGACAAGCGCCACCACCTCCATAATGGTCATCCATTTAATCAGGGATGACCTGACATTTAGAGATGTTATTTAAAAGGAGAAACATATCTGCCATAAGTGAACATTCCTAAATTGAACTACAAACCATTAATGAAATGACTTCTGTTTTTAAAATCCTTGATAAAGGAGGGAGTAATTATCACATGCTCGGACACCCGAGGTTCCACACACTGTTTAAGGGGTTTAGTATAGTTCTTTAACCCGTTTAGCCCTGAGCCTGTTTTTCAGGTCTCAGGATCGAAAATGACATTCCCAGAACAAATGACCATATCTTCTAAAAGGGTTAAATTAATAATCTTTTTTCTCAAAGTAATGATAAACATGTGGGTTGGATGTAGAAAAGTCAGAATCAATATAGATGTTTTTTATTTTAAAGAAAATTCAGATTGAACGTAGTAAAAAACTGTAAATTATAGTGTCCGTCCAAAAATATTTTTTTACTGATAGTGAAAACTACCCTTGGATGATGGTAAGGCAGACTAAAAGCTTTATGAATCCAAAGTACAACATATAATAAGTACCCTGTATCATTGATGCAAAACAAGTGACCTTTGACCTTTTTACAGAGGTTTAGCAAAAGAAACTCCACCTCTGAGGTGATTTGGGTGGAAATGGGGGTTTTACCGTTTCTTTGGAACCCATTGATCGATGTTGGTGCCGCACTTTGTTTTGTATGTCTCTTTAACTTAATTTGAGTTTTCCCGGCACTTGACTGATTTAGTATCGCTTTGCATTCTGGGTTAATAGACTGGAAAGCGATAGGTCGCTTTTTCTGTCAATCAAGTAAACTTCTGAATTAAGTGGCAGGGAGGCCAAGGGAGGAGGGATCAAAACCTGTTTTGTCTATTTTAACGGAGCTGGATTTTTTCTTTATGAATGACTCGCGATCTACCAGCATTGCCCCCGCGGTCGACGTACTGGGCACCTCTGGATTAACTTCAGCAGCGTTTTTATCATTTTAATGCCATTGAAGACCACTTTTGACCAGACTACGACACAGTTGAGCCATGTTAGCGTTTTTAGCTACCTCGCGCCACATGTCTGTTCTTGTTATTATCTCCGCGAGTTCGGATAATGAGGGTAACCTTCGATTCTGTGTCACCTCACGATGTGAAACTATGTCATGGATGTGCAGAAAAGATAAATAATAAGGTTTTGTGAGTGAATTTCGGTGCAGTAATCTGTTAGCATTTTTCGCATTGTGGGCTTTTTTTTAAATGATCAGTTAGATGAGTTTCTTCTCGTTACATGGATATAAAACATGCATAGTTTATTAAATGAACATGCCCTCAGACACTGTTTCCTGCAAGATGTTGCGGGAGGGCCCCGGTACCGGGGTCTCTCGGGCTTAACAGGTTAAGTAGACCAGAATTGAAGGTCAATTAGTATAATGAGTTAGTGATATTCCACTGGTTTTCTCATCATTTCAGGGACTTTATCACGGCATTAGAACAGACCACCCAAAGCTACTGAAGTAGGAACTTTTAAGTGATGAAATTCTACAACTGTTGTAACTGACCAAAATCTTCTCCCAGAAATGACTGTCTAAAATGCTGTATCCCAGAGTAGGTGTTTGGTGGTATCGTGGAACTAAAACATTGTATTCAGTCTTGCCACAGGATTGGACTGGGACCTTTGCACTAGTACAGCCAGTGATGTTTTTTATGCAGTACCAATGACAGCGGATCAGATAATCAACATGGCGAAACACCCCAAAACCAGTAGGGCTAAGAGACCAGTCCCATGGGTAGTTTAGGCTCCACAGTGTACAAGGATAGCATAGGGGTGCCCAGGGGAGTGCTACATGTTGTAGTTGCATTCCATGTACCTGCACCCTAACGTACCGATTGATCACGATGGTTTTTTCAAGAGAACATATTACTTTCATACCTTAAAAGGTATGATGACATGATGATGGTAGATGATGTCACAGTCATCTGAAGAACGAACCCAAACCTTGTTGTTTTTATTAATTGCATTACCAAATTGGTATCAAATAAAAAGTAAGCATTGGTAACACAACTTCCAAAGTTACAGTAAAATAAAAAGGACCCTGACTCGGACAATACACAATCCAACATGTTCAACAGAAGAGAATCACTTATATTGTTTGTACACATGGTACTTTACATATATATCTGTTTGTTTAAGGTGTCCAGGTGATGCAGACAGGCTGGACCAGAGAGTGAGAGACAGAACTGGACTCCTCACAGCAGTGAACTTCAGCACAGGTACAAAGACTCTTTTTTGTATACTGTACAAAGAATCAAGAAAGATATTGGTTTAAATAAATGAAGTATTGACTTGAATACACTGATATATATATATTCCATTAAACAATACTAAATACTAGATCACCTACACATCAGTGAAGTTGAGGGTTTTTTCCATGAAAAAGGTTACATTTAGATGTTAACAAGCAATATGATTGTGTGAAAATGAGACCTTGTGTCTCAATGAGATCTACACCTGTATAAATAAAGGCTAAATAAATATGGTTTTGTCAGCTTTCTAATTGAATGTATTGAAGGCAAAGATATTTAACACATAGTAAGAACTGCTACTATTTATCTCTCAATATTGTCTGTAAAAAACGTGGTAAAAGTGATTCTTTCAGTGAGAAAACAGAGCAAGCTTCTACAGTTTACTACGTTTTGATAACAGTTAAATATTATTTTGATAATAACATATATTTCAATGTTGATGAGCTTCATACTGTTCATTCATAATCTGATCGTCTTTGTAGCTCACTGTTGAAATAAAAAAAAACCATTACAATTACAAAATAATGATATCTACAGCCCCTAAACACACAAACACACCACTTTCATAAATAACACACTTGTTCTGCAATAATATGTTTTATGTTTCCTGTAATTTTTGTTAGGAAAGGACATGCCTGAAAGACACGACATGTTCTCCTTCTCTGAGGGTGAAGAAGAACATCCAAGAGGAACATTAAAAGCTGATGTTATGAGATGTTAAGACCAGTACAGGACATTCACTAAGAAACTACTTATATTGTGAAAACACAGTCAGCTGATCGAATGCACCTATTTCCACATCTATACTCCATCAGCTGATTATTTCTATTTGCCTCACTTTATGAGCTTCACATCACCTGTGCCTTGTACCGCAGAGTTTGCAACGTCACAAATAAATGGGGCCAATCTTCAGTCAGATGTGAATGTGTAATCTAACATTTTCAGTAATAATAATGGACGAAAGGAGTGCAAATACAAATACAATGTATTGAAATGTGAACCAAAAGTTAATCAAAAATGTTTTAAATAAAAAGCACATATGGACAGAAGGTGTAAACCTATTAAATGTATAAGTAAACACATTTAGTCAAATAAAGTGACAGACTCGGCCTGTGCAGTTGGTATCAGCTTGATACCAACTGCTGGGCTCCTCCATCAGGCCTGGTCCTCCTCGCAGAGGAAAGACCCTCAGTCCTCCTCGCAGAGGGAAGACCCTCAGTCCTCTCCAAACCAACAGACAGGACGTCCATCACACAGAGGTTTCTCCCTGAAGTCTCTGCAGCTCTCTGGACACCAGGCTGTCTCAAACTGTCCACACTGAATATGAGAGGGGAAAAATGAAAATAATAAATGCTTTAGACAATAAGAAATATAAAGTTGACTGTTGAGCTTCTCAGTTTTTTTAGATTGTCAATACTATTACTGTATAACTAATATCTCAGGTTAAGAGGCACATTCAAATAAAGATTGGTCTTTAAATAAATGTTGTCTTTTGAATTGTTTGTCTAAAGTCAAGGATCTAGAACTGGTACTTAGGTACGTACAGGTAAGAGCACTAACTAGCTACCATCACATGTACCTTAGCTTGACTTAAATGTATTAAACGTGTAATTAAGTGATATCAAAACATAAATAACTAATGTCATGCAAACATATTAATATGTGCTTGATTCCAGTGTTGAATTTAGCACAATTGCATACAAACGTTAAGGGGTTTTAAGATTCTGAAGTATTATGCTAAAAACTCAATAACTTAGATTATTATTTATAGGTTTGCTGAATAGTTTTATGTCCGCTTACCTTAGAAAGGTAAAATGCGACGGCAGTGTGCAGATGGGGAGCATGTTAGCTTAGCTTGGTAGCTTCAGCTAGCTCTGGAACATCCAGCTCGGTGGCAGGAGGTCCCGCCTCGGCTCCGCCTCTTTGCCCTTATTTGGAGCAGGCGGGAGAAGGCGGGAGTTGAACTCTGACGTCACTGTCGAGCCGTTAGTGGCCGACTCCGCCTACTAAGGGCTTCACGGCAACTCTGCAGAATCCTATGGGTGACGTCACGGACCCTACGTCCATTTATATATACAGTCTATGTGTTGAAGACTAACCAAAGTATTTTTTGTATTTTTGATGATGGATATTGAACCATTCCATTTTGATTGTATGTTTTTTATATGAGTTATGTACTATGCAAAGTTCAGATGAAGTATTATTTACATACCCTAAAGCAGGGGTACTCAAATACAAATCGTAAAGGTCCAAAATAAATGTTTCAATAAGACAAAGGTCCGTTTATTACGGTCATTCAAACTTTTAAACAATTGCAACAAGATTCTTAACACGAGGTTGCAAAAACAAAAATAATCTGTATGCAGCAGTTTTCATTGTTATTGTGTCTGTGCTTGACCCCTCAGAGTTTCAGTGTAAGAGCTGCACAGTTATGAATAAAGGCAGCTGTACTCTTTTTCATTCAGCATTCCCATTATTGCTTTATACATGTCTTGCCCCCTTGTGTGTCCACTGAGGTTCGTCAGGCCCAACACATCTTCAAAAAACTCCCCCTTTGCCTCATCATAAAAACTCACAAACACCAGCAACTGAGCATTGTCAGTGGTGTCAGTGGACTCACCCACAGCTAAGGAAATGCACTGTGCATTTTTTATTCCATCACAAAGCTGATGAATCAAATCACCAGCCAGTATTTATGTTCTTCTGGTTGCTGTGGAATCTGAGAGGGGGATTTGCTTGACCTGACCTGTTATTTCCTCTTCATGACCTGTTATTTCCTCTTCATGACTTCAGTCATGCATTATTCTATACTTCAGTTATTATCCAGTGGAAAGCCCTTACCGACTAACCTAGTTAAATCAAAGTGGTTATTTTTTTGTGGCTGGGCAGTGTAGTTTTACACACCGTCTTATTTGACTTTCTCAGGACTTAAAACAGTTTTTGGGGGGCAGACCCCCTCAAAGAAAAAAATATATTTACACACGTAAGGTCATCGTCTTAATAGTTTTGTATGCTCATCCGTGAGCAGAGCATCACGTTGACGTGTCTTACAGCTGAATGCGGCGATTACCATTTTGTTCAGCAAAACGCCTCACAAACGTATTAAGATCAACAGCTTTAGTGCGTTTTCGAATGGTTAGGTGGCGCGATAGTCTGTAGTGAAGCAGCGCGCTCCTGCTCCCGCTGCGCTCCTGCTCCCGCTGCGCTCCGGAGCAAACAGCTGTTTGCTTTTCACCCAACAAAAACGACAACCGACTCACGGAACGCTATGTTGTAGCGTTGATAAACGAAACAATTTAACTAAATTGTTAGTCAAAATACCAATACCACAGGACCATTTTTATATTTTTAGTGGCCCGAGCGGGCAAGTGGAAAGTACGTTATGCTGGCCCGGGGTGTCTAAATAGTGCTTCCGGGCCAGCGGGCCATTTAATGTCGAGCCCTGCCGGTTACCGGCCGGCCCACATCGTCCGACCGGCCCACTTCAGTACCGGCCCATCGGGATTCGTCCCGAACGTCCCGATGGCCAGTCCGCCCCTGGTGGGGGGTGTGTGTGTGAGTGAGTTACTCTCATTGGTTAACACTTGACCAGCACCCGCCGTGTGTTACAGTTTGATTGACAGCAAACACAGCCCCCTGATGATAGCCTTCCCTGCTTTCTCAACAGCCATTGGATGAATCTGACCAATCAAAATGAAATATGCGGGACATCGTCTCAATATGCGGGACGCACCAAAAGTCGTGAAAATGCTGTGCAGTCCCGCGCAAAGCGGGACATCTGGTCACCCTAATTACAGCCATTAAAATATATTAAATAAAAAGTAATGAAAGGGAGTATGAGGAGAAAAGGCGTGTTTAGTTATGTATTGGACGTACAATGTCAGAATCCTCTGTTATGCGCAATAACGGACATTGAAGACCAAAGGAGGGAGACCACAGCCGCCACTGAAGAGGAGGAGCCAAATGAGATATATAGTCAGGTGACGGAGCTTTGTGGGGTCTCTTTTTCCACGGCCCGGACTGCGAGTGGAAGCTGCAGTTTTTCTCTCCTCACATCTCCTGCTTGTTAAATTACTGCGCCATTTAATTAAAGTACCCATTTGAACCTTTCTCAGAGACTCCTTTGTCTCTTACTTTTAAAGCTTCTCTCCTGGACGCGAGAATAACGAATACTCTAATACCTGTTGAGTCAGAGTCAGTCAGGAAGTGAGAGATGCTCTGTCTACAGCTCAGGTTGGTGAAGTAGAGGACTAGGGTGTTTGGATAGTCAATGTGAGTCTACATGAGGCTCAGTGGTTCTGTAACATTTTAGTAACCATGTAGTAATCAAATATTTCCAAGGCACACCTTTACATAAATATTATGGTTATATATTATTATGTTCTTTTAATAATGAATACCAGTTATGAAATCATTCCAATGTATACTATAGGACAATTAAACACAAATACAGTTTAAAAGAATATGCATAAAAAAGAGAATTGTAACCAGGTAAAATACTTTAAAACGTGCTGCTTCACAAAGGGAGGAGGAGAGGCTCTGAGACAGGTGGTAGAAGACCTGCACGCTCACCACTATAAATGAACAACAAAAATAAAATAAATAAGTTTGATTTATTTTGTATTGGTTATGACTATATTCTAATCATTTTTTGACAATTGAAATGTATAAAGATATTTTTCATTTGGATGTTTCATCCACCCCACTCTTAAAATATGACAACATGGATGGGATACGTAATACATTTGCACACTTTTTACATGGTGTGTGTGTGTGTGTGTGTGTGTGTGTGTGTGTGTGTGTGTGTGTGTGTGTGTGTGTGTGCGTGTGTGTGTTAAAGAGAGCGCACCTGTGTGTTTTTAAACGCAAGTGTCAGCTGGAGATCTCTGACCTGTGCAAGTCTAGCCTCTGGATCTTGTTACGTTACATTACAAATGACCCCCCCCCCCTCCTTGAAAAAAAGGATAATTGGCTTCCAAACATAAATTATCTTACTTTATTTTATGACTCAATCTGGCAGGAAACTAGCTTCAAATGTATTTTTGGCTTCTAGTTTGGCATTGTTCTGTAATCCGTAGCCTTCTTTCATATTCTTGTCCCTTTCCATTGTTACTTGGATGTATATACATTTGAATGGATGAAGAATAGGGGGAATTGTATGGCTGATACCGGAGTACGATTTCTGAATATTGAAATGTTTATTGATACAATACATCATATACATTGTTTATTTGTTGTACTTACCCAATGGCACCCTTGCAGCGGAGGCATCAGGGTTGATCCAGAATGATAACCAGGACAAAACGACAATCAACAGAGTTGGAGCATAAACCCCCATCAAGTAGAAACCAACCTGCCTACGCAATGTAAAAATCACTTCAACGCAGGTGTAGTATCCTGGAAACACACAGAGAAAAAATTGTAATGCACACTGTGTAGGTATGTTTGCAATGGGTGTATCTTACTTAACAATAAAGGCTTCTTTTTGTGCAACCCAGGGGGTTTGGAGGCAAGATTCACAATACATAGAAGACAGTTGACTTGAAACCTAAAGTCTCTTTTGATAAAGAATTTAGGTGGAAGTGGAGGGGGTCTAACCTGAACTAAAGTTTCCTTCCATTCAGATACTTATTTTTAGGCTGTTACACTTTACCGTGGATAAGGGCAAAGAGAGATTGTAAGGGAGCTGATTCCATAAAGCATGCAAACAAAAGAGGGGACAACGTTTAAATGAAACAGACCTGTATGAACTTAACAAAAATCATGGTGTTTTTTGCATGCAGTGAAATTTGACAATTTTGCCTATACTAAAATTGGTTTCTGAACAGTTTCCAGAAACCCTTTTTTTTTACCATCCATTCATCAAAATGTAAGTTGTCTTAATGTGGTATTTTGGAGGGATACTTGAAATGTTTTCATCCTCTCTGAAGTAATAAAAACAAAAAGTAAAATACCAAAACAAAGGTTTCTATAGAAACTTCGGAGACATTGTAGGGCAGTGGAATTGCCATCACATACTTCTATAATAACAATATAAGCACTTTTCAGAATATTGTCATCCGGTTCGACCTGACATGGCTGTGTGACTGACCCGAGTTTGCGCCTCCTCATTCTGATAGCTCCGCCCCTTCGCTCCCTCCCCCCACATCTACAGGTGAAAATTACTTTAGCGACACATTCATCGCAAGAAGTGTAGCAAAGGTCAAGGCCGCAGATTTGTCGATGTATACTGCCACAGAGCAGATTCGTGAAGTTGTGATGACTGATTTGAGAGGTTGTAATAACCAAGTTGCAGTTGTAATGGAAAATATATTTAAAAAATAAATATTTTTCTGAAAGTGAACATTTCATCACTAAGTTAATTTTTTTCCTAAAAGCTACAACACTTTTTTTGTTCTTCTGTGACTTCAAATTTGGTTCACAGATACGTGGATATTTTATACAAGTGTAAATGTATGCACACAAGCTCAGATTTTTTTTCTGCAAGTGCTCACATCAGGTTTTACAAGCTCTTGCATTTTGCACCATATCTACCTTCATAGAATGTTTGGTCAAACACTTTGTGTTTTGTATCATAGTAGCGTTTCACATTGGCACTTCAAAGGTCCGCCTGTTACTGAACTATGCTATAGGGCAGGGGTCGGCAACAGGCGGACCGCGGTCCGGACCAATAATCAATACATTAATAGAGGATTTCAATTTTGACGGGGCGATTCTATTTTAACCGCCGCCGACAGGGGGTGAAAGAGACGGGTGAGCGATACAGGGAGAGAAACACAGAAGAAGAGAGGAAAGTGAGTGAGGAGAATAATTAGCGATACAGGGACAGAAGCAGAGAGGAGAGTGAACAGGCGTGTTAGCGGCAGGCAGGGAGAGGCACATAATTACACATGGCGCTCTCCAAGAAGAGGAAAGTGGACAGTGAGAACAGAGCTTTGAGTGGACTCGTTCATGTTCATCCTGCCCACTGGGAGCACAGAGCCAGTGTGTCTCATTTGTTCAGAGACTGTGGCGCTGATTAAAAGAGACAACACGCCACTATGAGACAAAACACAAAGTGGTTGACCAAACATTCCCTCTCAATTCAGAACTGAGTTCACACAAACTAAATATGGTTCCAGGGCAGGCTAACCGAGGCTAACCAATGAGCTAACCGAGGCTAACCAATGAGCTAACCGAGGCTAACCAATGAGCACCTGCATGTGTATGAGAATGGCCCTGACACCATTTCAGCCCAGATTTAAACTCGAGCTCAATTCTCGCACTGAACAAAAACAAGTGAGTGAGGGACTGCAATATAAGAGGGAAAGAAAGAGAAACTTTAACTCTGTTCAACACAAACGTTATGATGTGTAAAGACTGATATTGTTCTATAATCGTCTGAAACTGTTAAGTCATGATGTGAAACGGTTAACAAAGAAAAAGGGAAACTCAAGCTGCTGCTACACTTTATTTTATTTGTCTAAAATTAATCACTTTTAAGATGCACATATTTTCAAAAGCTATTTTATTTATTTTCTCTATTTTATTTAAAAATGCAGCCCGAGAGGAACATTACACATATCCACAGTGTTTACTGTATATCTGTATAGTTCAATGTTAATTGATAATAAATGGTTGTTTTTGAATTGTACTTTCTTTATTTGATTGGCAGTCAGTTGTTGATTACATGCAGACGTTGATAAAGCTGCAGCTACTTCGATATATATCACACTAATTCATAAAGCAAGTGAGACATTTTGAAGTTCCGGACCTTTGCATGGGGAGATGTTCTCTAACTGGACCGCGTTGAATTTTATTTGAATACCAGCCCTGAAGACATATACAGGCCAATGATGTATTTTCCCCCACCCCTACACTGTAGGCACGCCCATTTTCATAACTCATTAACTGTTTTTCATAGACTCATGTGGAACATTTCAAAGCACTCTGTAGAGACATCCTGTTTCGTTGATGGTTAGCCCCGACTCCTACATGTAAGCCACCCCTATACATTACTCATTAACCGTTTGCCGTAGACTCTTGGGGAAGGTGTCATTGCACTCAGCAGGGAGTTTTTCATTGGTAACACTTTGCCCCGCCCACATTTTTGCCAACCCCCTTCATAACTGATGAACCATTTGTCATAGACTCTTGTGGAAGGTTTCATATCCCTTAGCATTTTTTAATGGTGTCCTGCCGCATACATTCAAGCTCTGCCCAATCAAATAAGTTGTGCAAAGTTTGTCGAAGACACTAGTGAGAGGTACGTTTCACTTGATTCAATGTGGGCGTGGATAGAAGTCAAATGACAATAACAACCTTTACTTCAGGATGTCTTCTGTCAATCAAGATGATATTAATGCATTACCAGGGGCCATGACAACATTTGCTTAAGACTGAATTGCCCCATAAAAGGGGGCAATAATAAAGGAGCTTTAATAATTATAAAGACTAACCTGTTCCTTGGTAGTATTTTGTGCAGTTTCCATATATGATGTCTTCTTGTTTGATGTCAAACTGAGGGAGAGCAATCTCATCCATCTGAACTGGGTCAGACTGCCACATGAACACAAGATCACTGGTGGTATATCCAACTAAAACATACAAAAAGTAATCATTTATATGTTACAGTTTTCCCTTACAAGGCATTCATTTCAAAACACACAATATTTGAATTTGATTTGTATTCTAACATTGTATTGTTTAAATCATTTTTAATTCCCTTTGTTTTGTACTTTTCTCAGTTGTATTGGGGAAAGACCTTGTAACATATTGTGCATCTTTAGCCACTCCATTATTTAACATAAACTATGATCTGCAAGTTGCCTTTATTTAATTGTTTACATCATGTAAAGTTTAGTTGTTCAAATGATCCAGAAAAAAAATCCTTTACCAGATCAACTAAATCTAACATTTCCTACATGCAGATCATAGACATTAGAGATGCACAGTTGAAGAGTTCTTGACCACAATTATAACTATGGAGCATTGTTTTTTTTACAAGTGGGTCCCCATTATCTGCCAATTACACAATTCTACTAATGGTACTAAGCTGACACTCTGCTGCTGCAAAAGTTGAATGACAGGAAAATAAAAATGACTTACAGCAACCAATGTTTTCGCTCAGCAAGTGAAAACATTTGCTTTATCCTGACTAAACTGTGAAAGTTCGCTTTTCAAGGGCTTGTTTACTGCCTGTAATTATGCTAATTGTGTGTGTTCGTTTTTTGTACTCACAGCTCTCTAGCTGCATCTTGCAACGCTGTGTGTCCATTGGGAAAAGTCGGAGATCCAAGGGACAAGACATTGTAACTGACAGCCTACACTCAGTCACACACAAACACACAAAGAAGACAAATGTCGTAATGATTACTAATACTTTTCAAATATATCACTTGTTTACTCCACAGAGAAGAAGAGCTGTACCAACTAGCTGCACAGTTATGGGCGGCATCCCAAGACTCATTACTTGCATCCATGTTTCCCTCAATCACATGCATCATCATTAAATTGTGCATCAGCAAAAAGTAAGAGTAAGACATGGAAAAGTTGAGGCGAAGAAAAAGGAGACCCTTCAGGCAGAAGTTTCAAAATGACAGACATGTTTGCTGAAGGTGCAGGGTACAGCTGGCCGCTGTTGGTGGTGAAGAGAATAGAGAGAGAGATCAGCGCGAGGGTGGAGAGAGAGTAGAACTTGCGGTAAACAGAAGTTAAGAAAATAGGTTGGCCGCCCGGCTCAACAACATGTTGTAGGGGTGACAAGGTTATGATACTGTTTAATTTAGGACCCCATTCATATCCCTTGATCAGAATCAGAATACCTTTATTAGTCCCACAGAGGGGTAATGTACGTTGTTACAGCAGAAAAATAGCCACAGACAGCTTAATGTTACATATGTTACATGTATTAAAAAGTTACACAATTTACAAAAAACACATCCTGTAACAGTTCTTAGGATTTAGCAGCCAGGTATATATTGCACATAGGGCTGCTCAATTAATTGTATTTTAATCGCAATTACTATTTTGGTTTGCAACGATTATGAAAACAACATAATCGAAATAAAAAAAAAATATATATATTTTTATTGGTTTTTCATCAACTGTTAAAAACACAGTTTTTTCAATAAATGGATGTTTTCAAAGTAAATGGATAATCGTTTTTAATAATCGTGATATCAATTATTGACCCAAATAATGGAGATTATGATTTTTGCCATAATCGAGCAGCCCTAACATATAGCACATATTGCACATAGTTGGTTGTTATTTAACAGCAAGGGGTGTTATAGTCTGTGATGTTGTTGTGTGGGGGGGGGGGGTCTTCTAGGGGCTGTGCTGGTTGTATAGTCTGACCGCTGCAGGAAGGAAGGACCTGCGGTATCTCTCCGTGAGATAGCGGGGGTGCAGCAGCCTGTCGCTGAAGGAGTTGCACAGTGAGGAAAGGGTGTCCTGGAGGGGGTGGGACACATTGTTCAGCAGGGAGGACAGCTTGGCTGCCATTATCCTGTCTCCCACCAACTCAACAGTGTCCAGAGCACTCCCCAGGACAGAGCTTCCTTACCAGTCTGTTCAGTCTCTTCCTGTGAGCAGCCGAGATGCTGCTGCACCAGCACGCCATAGAAAATGGCTGATGCCACAACAGAGTCATACAATGTCTGAAGGAGTGCCCCCTGCGGTGTGCGTTGAAGCTTGCCGGTGAGCATGTCTGAAACTCGACAGGCCGTTATTATATTATTTGTATGCACATATTATAGGTCTCAGATATATAAAAAACATGTCTATGACGTGTTTTGCTCAAAATACTAAACAGATCACCCATTCTAGCCATGCCTCATACCCCTCTATGTCAGCCCTGTTACTAAAGTGCTGATTCTGGGTATGTAGCTTAAAATATATATATATATTAGGGCTGTCAAACGATTAACATTTTTAATCAGATTAATAACAACTTGAACATTAATTAATCATGATTAATCACCATTCGAACTATGTCCAAAATATGCCATTTATGTATGTATATTGTTGTGGGAATGAAAAGATAAATGAAAGAAGGCGGATATATCCATTTAACATACAGTACCTATGTTTATTGTAACATTTTTCTGCGTGTCAAAATGAAAGACAACCCACACACCTATCAATCATCAAACCGTGGGGTCTTAATTCATTACGTGTTGATTTCTATCAACGGGGGAGTACTTCAGGAAAGTCGAAAGAGGGAGGGGGGCGGCTAGTGGAGTACTTCGTGACCATAGAGTGTGAACGTTGTGATCAGCTGTTTTAGCGCAGTTCTCCGGTGAAGGGGGGGAGTCTCCCTCCGCAGCCGGTTGGCGTAGTTTTGGCACAATTCCGTTGTACAGACCGACGTTAACAGCAGCCCGGTCTGTGCACACGGAGACCGACTCTGTCGTCCGGTGATCTAACCGCCTTCTGGAAAAGCTTCACAAGTACGCCGGTACGCAAATACGCTTTGTGATACAAGTGACGGTATGCATTTCAGATTACCACAGAACCTGCGTAGCAGTTATGTGCACCCCTGTACCAGAGCCATATTATTACTATTATATGGCTCTGCCCTGTACTACAGCAAAAGTATTCTCCGTCGGGACTTCCTGCAACAACAGCACGCCGTTATCAAAGATGTTCTATTGAGAAGACGATCACTACGTGACAAAAGTTTTCAAAACCATGGCTACTGAAATCAATCTTACTAACTGCTGTCTGTGCAATTTACTCCGCGAGTTGGCAGACTTTATTTTGCTTACTTTAACATCATTTTTCATGGTGGGGCAAAGCCATTTCTTGGTATTGGTGTAGCCTACCCCAGCCATACCCTGGCGCTGCCACTGGTGGCACGTATGGGGCGGGCCATTCTGCACATGCGTTAAATACGTTAAATATTTTAACGCAATTAATTCAAAAAATTAATTACCGCCGTTAACGCGATAATTTTGACAGCACTAGTCAAAACACATCTGATGAACAAAGAAAAGTACCCTCTGATTGTTAAAATGTTCCTCATCATCAAAATTGGGAACAGTTCTTTGTTTGTCTTTTTGACCATGTTGCAATATAGGACATATACAGTGTTTTCAACTGTCAGTTAAAAATATCCTCTTGCCTACTATTTCTGAAGTCCTTATATTGTATGGAAGCGATTTAGTAATATCCGGATTATTGTCCTCCTGAGGTGCCTTTCTGTTGGCATATCCTTGAAAATGCTTACATAATAATAAAAAAAAAAGTAACTTTCATTACTATTGCCTGTGTCAACCTTTGGTTGTTTTATGTGAAGATGTATATTTAGCAATTTTAAGTCATTTAAAGAATTCCATGTAGCCTAATCACCTTAAAAAATGTTAAGTTTTCAATATAAGGGCTGTCAAACTAAATCAAATCTGAAAATGTGCTCAAAGAGCCTGTATCAACACACTGCTACCTGTCAGGGGTACTTGGTCGAATTTTGCTACCTAGCGCTACTGAGCATGCGCACGCACTGAGCACCCCAAGTCCATGATCGAGAACTGAGGTTACCTACTGTAACCCAGCTTCTATGAGTAAATGGCGCAGCCCTCGGCCCGTCTACACTACAGGCATCGGAAAATGCTTTCAACGCTTCGCCCATTCATTTGAATGGGGTGACGTAGAAGATTTTGAAACTTCGCCGAACTGCATTGTGGGGAGCATGGCATGGCTTTGCAAGCATCACGAGCATCTATCGCAGGGGTGGGGAACCTCCGGCCTCCGGGCCGTATACGGCCCGCGAGACAATTTGGTACGGCCCTCGATGTCATTTATAAACACACGCAAAAAATAAAAAAATGAAAGAAATCTAGACCGCAAACAAATTAAACAAGCGAGTGCCTGTTTTTCCTGGCCAAGGTCAGGGTCCTTGAACACAACACGAGCCTAACGTGTCATCACGTGGTATATGTCTCGACTGACAGGGGTGCAGTTCTGACGGAGAGCACCAGAACGCCACTCCAGCACTTCAGAAATTGCAGTACCGATAAGTCCATACACATGCCGCAGTTTCTGCGTGTCTGTGTCTTTAGTTGAAAGCCCAGTGGCGATCTGCTCATCTGTCATACTGATCAGACAGTCAATAACTGTGTTGTTATCATTAGCATCTGGTTAGCTAGCTATGCTAACGAATATAAGAAGCTTTTTCTACAAGCAGTGAGGTAAAGGCACATCTTTATATGATCATTATAGTTATACAAAAAATAAGAGAATAAAGTAAACGGGTATAAAATACTATATGACAGTTATTAATAAAGAAGAATACAGTTTGAAAGGGGAGTGATTTGTCAAATATCCATAAATTAAAAGAAAATCTGCTTACAGTTGTGTTTGGGTGTTGAGAGATGTGTCCATAGATCTCCTAATGTTGCTGTCAAAGTGCAACAGATTGATGCTTTTAACTTCAACATTTAAAAAAAATCTTCCCAGGGGAGCACGCCACACCCTGCACGTGCATGCATACGCAAGTCATGGTGAGATATATGGATTAAGAGGTTGCTTTTTCTTTGCACAGAATGAAATGAATGGGCTGTGATTTTAGTTTTTTTAAGCAGAGGTCAATAACTTGTACGGCCCTCTGAGGATATTGTAAACATTGAAATGGCCCTTGAGAGGAAAAAGGTTCCCCACCCCTGATCTATCGGCATCAAAAGTTGAACAATGTTCAACTTTTGAGGCTCGATGCTTGGCATCAGCCAAACAAATCCCGCATATGCAAATCTGACAGTACAAGCGCTAGCCAATCAAACCGCGTGTATGCTGGGAGAGACGACGCAGGTCATTTCCTCATATTCATAAAAATGGAGGGAAAATTCATTATAGCGGTAGTGAATCACCCGGTGCTGTATGATCAGTCTCTGTTCATCTACCGCAGGGGTGTCAAACTCAATTTCATCGCGGGCCACATCAGCATTATGGTTGCACTCAAAGGGCCGGTTGTAACTTTAAGACAATATAAAAAGACATATATAAATATTGAATATATATGAAATAATGTATTATATTACATTATTGCCTCTGCATTGGATTATCATCGGATAGGGTAATAACTTCATAATTAACTACGTCTGAAAGCAGAAGTCTAGGGCAAATAATTGCAAGTCTCGTCAGTGAGAATGTCACAAAATGATTTGAAAAGAAAAGCCACATTATGAAAAAAAGAAAAAAAAAAGTAGTGACATTTTGAAAAAAAAAATCTATGAGAAAAAGGCTAATTCTAAGAAAAAAGGCATATTTTGACAAAAAAAGTCAAATTCTGAGAAAAAGTCAAATTTGAGATGCATTGTGGGACATGTCGTTTATGGGCAACGTGCTTCTGTAAAGTAGCATGTAACCGTATAATAAACATATTATATTCTTTGCAAGCTCTTGTGGGGCCACATAAACTGAAGTCGCTGGCCGGATTTGGCCCCCGGGCCTTGAGTTTGACACCCCTGATCTACCGGGATACAACCCAGAGGAGCGAGGCATGGAGGGAGGTGGCAGAGACAGTGGATGAAACTGGTAGGTTTTTGCCTGTTTGGGGATTGTATATCCAGTTTACTTCGTTTTAACATTGCTATTGCTTTGTATGCCGGGGCGGGCGGGAGATTCCTGATTGGTTGTTGGTCGCGAGAAATCGCCAAGCCTCAGACACGCCCAGCTTCAAGATTTGTTGATGCCTGTAGTGTAGACGGGCCGTCTATCGCTATTGGGTTATCCCTCTGCGCCCCCGCGCAGCACTGAAACACTTGTAGTCCACGCCCACCCGCTAGGTAGGAAGGGGGCCCGGCAATCTGCTCCCATACAATATAACTTTTCTTCAGCTATTCGTAGAGCCAGTGGGGCCCAGCGCTTAGAGGGCTGCGCCATTTACTCATAGAAGCTGGGTTACAGTAGGTAACCTCAGTCTATTTCGTATATGGCTTTGCCCTCTAAGGGCCGCTCTAAGGGCCGCTATTGGGTTAAGGGCGAAGCATGATGTAGTCTGCGCCCCACTGGGTCCGCCCGGCACTAGAAGCACAGACACACCTGCTCAATAACACCCCCTGCCTGTTGTGCCATGCGTAATGGTGCATCACCGTCCCTGGAACATAGCAAAACATGCCTGTCTTCCCGACGGGGTGAAGGCTGGGAACAATACATACCGGCCGCTGTGAGAAAGTAGAGACGAAGGTCCCACCTTGCCCAGCGATCATAGAGGGGGAACAGCAGCTCTCTGTGTGTCAGACAGGTAGGAGAGTGCCCAGCTGGATCCCTGACGTCACTCACTCTGACCAGACACTCAAAGTGTGTCAGAGGAAAAAGGAACATCCCTCCTATAAGAGGGGAAAAGGGCCGCTCTCCGCGTGCCGAGAGGCAGGAGAGAGGCGCGCACAGCTGGCTCCCTGACGTCACTCACTCCGACAGGACACCCAGTACAGAGTGTGTCAGAGAGGAAAGGGAGACATCCCTCAAATAAAAATGAATACATGAACAGGGGGAAGACCAAGATGCAGCTGTGCAAATATCTTCCACTGACATTCCTCCGTGCAAAGCCGTGGAGGAGGAAATTCCTCTGGTGGAGTGCACATTGATGTTCTCCGGGGGGTCCACCCCAGAAGAGACATATGCCTGCGACACAGCCTCACACAGCCAATGTGACAGCCGTTGTGCGGACAGAGGCTGCCCGATCGAGCGCTCTCTATAGTGCACAACCAGGCGCTGAGAACGGCGCCAGGCCGCCGTGCGCACAACATCAGACAGACAGCGCACGCACCGGACAGAGGAGATGAGACGTGGCTTCTTCCTCCGACCTGTAAGGAGGAGGGAATAAGCCAGCCAGGGTGATCACTCTCGACTCTAAAAGAGTTGTGATGACCTTAGGCATGAAGGCCGGTTAGGGCGTAAAACAGCTGAACTGCCATCTCCTTGGATCCGGAGACCTGACGGAGTCACAGAGAGAGCTCACCCTTTTCTCTGATAGAGCCAAAAGCAATACTATTTTGGCTGAAAACAGTTTAAGGGGAACTTGATCAGGTTCAATGGGGCTTTGCTTTAGTGCGCGTAACACCAAAGCCAAATCCCACTGAGGCGCCAGTGTGCGTGACACCGGTCTGAGTCTCCGTACTCCTCGCATAACACGGCTGCTGCGTTCTGCGAGCCCCTCGGTTCAATTCGCCAGGAATATACATTGCTCTGATGGAGAGCAACGTGTGTGCGCGCCCAGAACAGCAGCCGCCTGGCTGCGTTTAGAAGCTGCGCGGATCGTACTCCTCCCTGGCGATTGAGGAAGGCTGCTTCCATAGCCGTGGCCTGTTGTCTGTGCAAATCAACACATGTTTGATTGTACAGCAACGGGGCGACTCCCCCGTTCTTTTCCGAGATTTAGAAAAATAGCCGGAGTAAACCGTGCAAGACACTGTTCCTGGGATAACGGGAGTGTTTCTTGTATCCCATGGAACTGCTGGGGGGAGAGGCTTCTCTGTGATGTGCCGTAATGGTCGTCATGGTGACGAGCCACGCCATCGCCACCGCTGCCCGTGAGACAAAAGGGCTGCGAGGGAGTTTCCACACGCTGCATTTCACTCCGTCTCTCATCATGAGGCGCGTACACGCCCAGAGGATGAGAGGTGTGTGTATGCTGTCCACACGAGGCGTTATAACGGTGCTCGTGGATTTATAATGACCGTGTGTAGGAGGCATATCTGAGACAGAGGAATGCCGCGAGCTCTGCAGTTTATAAACCAATAGGTTAAAAACAGCAGGCTTCTGCAGCGAATGAACCACCTCTGGAGTGTCCCCCTGTTGGAAGAGACCCAGGGGGATCACCACGTGACCAGCTGACGCAAACGCCGAGCAGCTGCGTCACGGAGAGGGCTGTGTGGGTTGTGACATGCCGGAGGAGAGCTGTCAGTTTCTCCACTCGCTGCCGCGAGAGCCGCGCTCTGCTGGCTGAATTTAATTCCACTCCAGATAAACATTTGTCTGAGAGGGAAGAGGACAGCTCTTCTTCCAATTTATTATGAAACCCAGGCTTTGACAGATGCGATACGAGATGTACCGTCTGTAAAGCGACTTCCTCCCTGGAGCGAGCCAGCAAATAGCAGGTCGTCCAGAGGAAACCACACTCTCATCCCTCCTCTGTGTAGTGGCTCCAGCCTTCTCTACACAAAAATGGGAGGAGCCAGGAAATATCCAAACGGCAGACGATTGTCTGGTCTGATATTCCCTGACTTGAGAAAATGCAGGAATTTCCTGTGTTTCAGGATGATGGGTACGTGGAAGCCGCATAATAGATTTATAGAATTTTTTAACATTAAAAAAATAGTATAAAATCAAAAGGTGGGTTTTTTGACAAAAAAAGCTTTGTGTTAAGTGTAGGGCAGTTTACGGAAGAGGATTAGGGCCACATGAATATTTTTTTTGGGAGGATTTAAAAAAATATATATTTTTTTTTTGTTCTGGGAAAAAAGTCAGAATTCTGACTTTAATCTCAGAATTCTGATTTTAATCTCAGAATTCTGACTTTTTTCTCAGAACAAAAAAACATTTATTTTTTTGGGAGAAAAAAGTCAGAATTCTGAGATTAAAGTCAGAATTCAGATTTTTTTCTCAGAATTCTGACTTTAATCTCAGAATTCTGACTTTTTTCTCAGAACAAAAAATAAATAAATTCTTTGGGAGAAAAAAGTCAGAAATACCGGTAACTGTAGAACCAGCTTCAGTGAGAGATTTACACATTGCAGTAGGCAATTCCGCACAAGGATGACCGGAATTTTTTTATTTTCCGGTCAATTTTTGTATTATTGGTTGATCCACAAGATGTGAAATATAGAAACGGAACAAATATCTGCCTGTAATGTGCCAGTGCAATAACAATTATTAAAGTATCCAAAAATAAAAGATAAAAGGTTTTGTTGCACACAACAATGCCTGCAAAACAGATGTTGAGACATAATACAACTTACCTTCAGAATGTCTTTCAGTATCAAAGCAATACTTGCAATCTTAGTAAAAAGCAAACAATTGTAATCATAACTTCTCATAACTAAGATAACTGGTAGAAGACTAGTTCAGTCTGTTTATATGCACATCTGAGAGTTGTGTGTGTGTGTGCGTGTGTGTATAGGGAAAGTGTGTATGTGTATCTACTTGTTTAGAAGAACCACCCACTTGAAATTTTAACAAGACATTTGGAATCAAGGCAATGTGACACCTGAGGAAACATTTGATCATAAATCATTTTAAGCATTATTTTAAGATTATGTCTTAATTACTTTTTACACTAGTATAAAATATGTTCTAAATAAACAAGTATGCTTTGAACAAGGCACTTGCTTTGCAACTTTATATTCCAGTCAATGGTCAGATAAGGGGTTAGCTCCACATGCATGCTTTTACACAAGTTATTCACCTGGGTAAGTGGCATATCATTTTACAATTTACACAAAAAGTAAGAGGGAGCAAACAGTACATTGTATTTTACAACTGTCTGTTTCCATATAAGAACAATGAAGCATGCAACTGTTCTTGTTTGAATCCTTAAACATCTTAGCAGTATTAAAAGGTCTTGAATTACATGAACAAATTACATTTCTGTCAAGTCAGGTTTGTGTTCTGCAACTGGAGAATATGTAATGTAGTCAATATGCAAGTTTGTTGTAGTTTGTGAACACACCACCAAAAAAAGTCAGAATTCTGACCGGTATTTCTGACTTTTTTCATCCAACGTCCAATATAAAACCAAATGTACCACGGTACGAGGCACACACAACATGTTATGTTTAGTAGTTGCTTCAAATTAGTTAACAGTTGGCGAAATGCACCGTTTTGAATAAAACATGTGGCAGTGGGGCACCGCACTAGTAGTTCAGTAGAGTTTTTTTGTTGATGGTGTTCGCGCTACATTTTCAAATCCTGCTCGGTAGTTAGCAGTGTGTCGTCGAACTGAGTTTTCCTTTACTGTGGAAGTCAAGTCAGTTCACTCACATGCATCCGACTGTGTGTGATGCACATGTGTGCTTTTATTTCCTGTGTACACTGAGACAGATAGCGGCATCAAATTCCTAAAAGAAGGGTATGTCACATTCACTGCCATGGACACTGCTCTGTAGGCCAGTGTGTGATGCGGCCAGAGGTGTGATCCAGGAAGATTACTGGGAAGTTGATCTGTTGGTGCCTCCTTCTGTAGCGCGTTAAATTGAAGTTAAGGTATACTCTTTGTCTCCAGTATCTTTCTGTAATTACAGTTATGTGTGTTCGCTACAATAATCGACATTGAGCAGGTCTCCCTTGAAAAAGAGATCAATGATCAATGATTTATCTGTATAAATAAAGGTTTGAAATGAAATGTCTGTTAAACACCTATTGTTATTGGTGGTATTATTAGGGCCCGAGTGCGGAGCGCTAGGACCCAACGGCGTCCTAGCACGAAGTGCGAGGAACCTATTGTTATTGGTGGTATTATTAGGGCCCGAGCACGGAGCGCTAGGACCCAACGGCGTCCTAGCACGAAGTGCGAGGAAACCTATTGTTATTGGTGGTATTATTATTATTATAGTGCTGGCGTTTCCTCTTTTTGAGGTCTTTAGGATGCTGAAAAAGTTGTATAATTGTACACGTACGCCAGGACCGGTGAAACATGTTATATTCTGGAGTCAATGGGTTAAATATTCCAACCTGCTCACTAGCGCCACCTATCAAAATCCCATTTCGGAATACATTTACAAAGTCGCACCGTAACTCCGAATGATCTGAAATTTTGCACACATATCGGGGTGGACCTGCTCTACAAATAATCCTCTTGGAACCCTAAGCTCCGCCTACATCTTTTTAATTTAAATTACCATAATGTTCAAAACAGTTAAATATTCACTTACATTTCAATTTTCAGTTTTTCAACACCAAACTTTGTATACAGCATCGGTGGAGGGTCAGACACATTACCCTAGCACAGTGGTTCTCAACCTTTTTACACCAAGTACCACCTGAGAAAATAGTTGGCTCTCCAAGTACCACCATATGTCCAATGTTAAAATACAGTCTATGTACAGTTCATGCAGGACTCGGAGGCAAATTTATTCATAATAACATTATTTATTGTCAGCAACAGCTACTTGTACAAAGGGCAGTCCCTCTCCCTCTCCCCCTCACTCATCACTCACTCACCCACACACCACAAGTGAGAACATAAAGAACAAAAATAATAACTTATTCTCACACAACAAATGACAACTGTACAGTACTTCAATCATACATACACACACACTCAATTATATGCAATAGCTTTATTAGCATGACCATAGTGACATATATTGCCAAAGCTCTAAGTTGCAACATCTATACACAAATACACACAAATAAACACAAACAGTTATAAACAAACTGCTTAGGATTTGGTGTATCAGCTCAGTTTGATTCTCTCAAACTGTGGCAGGCAGAGACAAACTGTCCTGCAACAATGCAGCTCTCTTTATATTCCCCGAGTAGTATTTTTAGTTTTTCATTTTGAAATATTTGAGGCCACACATACACATCTGCCCCCCCCACACACACACACACACACACACACACACACACACACACACACACACACACACACACACACCACACACACACACACACACACACACACACACACACACACACACACACACACACACACACACACACACACACACACACACACACACACACACACACACACACACACACACACACACACACACACACACACACACACACACACACACACACACACACACACACACACACACACACAGCAAGTGAGAACAGAACCAAATAATAACAAATGACAACTGTACAGTACTTCATTCATACACACACTCTATCTGCCACACGTTGGTGTCCATTGACAAGTCACCTACATCTAATGAGAAGGTTGCGCATGTCTCCGTGAAGACAGTCCTTTGATGTATGGGACAATCGAGGTGAGCTTCAGTCTCAGGTCGGCTGTATTTGGTTTTAATAACAGCAAGGGAAGAGAAGCCTTTCTCGCACAGATATGTGGTCGCAAAAGGAAGGAGAAAGCGCACAGCTTTGTCAGACAGGGCGGGGTATTCTCTGTGTTGCTTTATCCAAAAGTCCACTGCTTTCTGAAAGCAGGCTTTAGTGTTTCATCACAAGAGAACTCTATTAAACTCTCCTGCTCAGCCACAGTTAAGTTCTTTGGCAGTCCAGAGGCTTCCATGCTGAACGGGCTTCTCATCCAGCTGTTGTCTTCGGTCCTCACTGGGAAATACTGGCGGAACTGTTGTCTGAGCGAGACAAGGTGTGCAACCATGTTGTCCCTCACTCCTTCATCAAGGGTCAGCTCATTCTCAGACAGAACACTCTCGAAAGCAGGGAAAGCTGAAACATCAACTGCCTTGACTTTGATTTCGAATAACTCCAACTTTTTCAGCATTGTGTTGATTTTGTCCTGCACATCAAACACATTGATGGAGAGTCCCTGTAGTCCCAAATTCAGGTCGTTTAAACGGGAGAAAATGTCTGACAAGTATGTCAACTGGCTGAGCCACACTGTATCATCAAACACATCTGATAAGGGGACGTTTTTGTCCTGTAAGAAGACTTGGACTTCTCTGTGCAATTCAAAAAGCCTTGAAAGCACTTTCCCTCTTGATAGCCATCTTACTTCTGTATGGATCAGAAGTTGGACATGCTCGCTGCCCATCTCATCACAGAGCACTTGGAATAGGCGAGACTGCATCGGTCGGGCCTTTATGAAGTTCACACTCTTCACAGCAGAGTCCAGCACAGACTTCACCGCCAACGCCTCCCGGTGGATGCTGCAGTGTGTCCATCGCATCTCCGGTGCGACCTCTTTGATCCGAGCTGCTACTTCGCTGTGGCGGCCAGTCATAGCCCTCGCGCCGTCTGTGCAGACTCCAACACACTTTTTCCATTCAAGTCCATTCTCTTGCACAAACGCATCTAGGAGCTGGAATATGTGCTCAGCTGTTGTTCTGGTCTCCAGTGGTTGACAGAACACAAAGTCTTCCTGAGCTGCACCATCATGTTCATATCTGACATAAACCATCAAATTGGCCAAATCTGCAACATCAGTAGTCTCGTCCAGCTGGATGGAATAATAGCTATTACTTTTAATGCGCTCAATCAATGTATTTGTAACATCCTCTGCCATCTCTACTATTCTCCGTGACACAGTGTAATTTGAAAGTGACACCAAATGTAACTGTTTGGCAGCCTTCTCGCCACACATGATTTCTGTCATTTCTTTTGCGAGTGGGAGACAAAGTTTTTCGCCAATTGTGTGTGGCTTACCGGCTTTTGCAATGCGGAGGCTGGCACGATACGAGGCTTCCTGGGCCTTGGCTATGGGTGTACAGCTGGATTGGATCGTTGACTTGCACAGTAGATCATATTTTCTTGTAAAGAATTCCGCTGGCTTGTCTTGCAGGTGGGCGTGTTTATGTAAGGTGCCGTTGGAGGTGCGATGGTTTCATAGAATTATTACTTAACACTTCACCACAAATCACGCACTGTGGTCTGGGCTCATTATCTGTCCCACTGCAGCTGAATCCAAATGTAATGTAACCCTGGTTGTATTTCCGAACTGGTTTGTGTCTCTTTTTTATGGACTCACTTGCGCTGCTGCTGATGGAGTCACTCGCAGCTACGTTAGCAGCGTTAGCAGCGTTAGCAGCGTTAGCAGCGTTAGCACTGGGCGGCGTTGTGGCTGCGCATATCACTGTTGCGTTGTTGGTGGAGCCTGCGCTTGCGCTTGCGCTCGCTTGACTGTCCTCCTCATTCACTTGTTCCCTTTCGCTGGTAATGTTCTCCTCTGTACCTCTCTTCCGTATACCTCCCGTTTTGAGTCACGTTTTTAGCATCATTCAGCTTTCTTCTTTCTTTCATAGCTTGCTTGCAACGTTCTAATCTTTCGCGGGTAGTATGGTCGTCATCGCAACGCCAAAAATAAATAAAAACATTTTTTTTCGTTTCTAAATCTAAAAACAACAATAGCCTATTACAGGGTGCTTGAGGAGCTTGACGCTCGTCAACTATCAGCAGGAGGGCGTGGGAGCCTTGCTGCGGGGAGGCAGTGTGTGGACCTGTCAGCGCAACTTACATGATGCCAAATTTAACACGCACATTTAAATAATTAGTTTAAACGGCATAATAATAAGGACGATCGTCCGTTCTGTGATTCTCCAGAGCACACATGTTGTGATATTAGGGTCATGCAGAGTGAGATGAGATCGCTGTCCCTTTAAGAGAGAGAGTGAGAGAGAGAGGGGTGTGGCTTGTGCATGTGTGTTTGTGGATGGTAGAGCGACAGTGAGAGAACATATGGAGAGAACGTGTGTATGTTTCTGGAAGTGAAACGAGGCAGCAGAAAAACAGAGGTCTGTGATGTATTTTGTGAAACAGAAGAATAGCTAAATAAATGCAACGGCCTCCCAAGAAGAGCTCGCCTCTCTCCAGTCATTTAAGCTAAAGTGGGTTATTGAACCTGAAGCTTGTTGCTCCTGCCCTCCTCGACTACGGTCTGGGAGCCGACAGGAAAGTTCAACACACATATGGCCAGTCCGCCCCTTTGTAGCATATTATTTCGATGAGAGATGAGCAGATCGCCACTGGGCTTTCAACTAAATACACAGCCACGCAAAAACTGCGGCATTTGTACAGCTCCTTATGGGTACTGCAATTAGTGAAGTGCTTTCCTCTGTGGTGAAACGATCAGCAATGCACCACGGAGAAAAGCGGCAGAAAGTCACCTGGAGTTAAGAGAACGGGGCTGCGTTGCTTGCATGGCTTCCATTAAAAATGTTTTTATTATTTTGTTTTATATTTCAGATTCCTCCACGTACCACCACAGGTTGAGAACCACTGCCCTAGGAGATGAGCATGTTCAAACGATAAATATTGCCGCAGTCAATCAAAACGTACTCGCAAAAAGGCTGGGCTTAGAAATAAATGCTCATAACTCATCAACAATGTATCCAAACATCACAGATTTTGGTGGATAGGTTCAGTCTGTCTTGGGAAATACGCACACCAAACAATTTCTATTTTGGACTATAGGGGGCGCCAAAAACACCACCAATTTATAACTCAAGACCGGATGGACGCATTTATTTATTTTTTTACACATACTCTGTTACAAACTAACATTTAAAGCGTCGCAACAAATGCAGAATGTGGGCGTGGCCTATACTTTTTTTTTAAATTGCAATAGCATAAAATGAGCTTCGGACGCAAAATTTGGGTAACACGTCAGAGCCCACGACCTTTTCGAGAATGTAAAATAAAACGTAATTTTTCAAAAAAACTGCTCTCTAGCGCCCCCTATTGTGTGGTAGTTACATATAGTTTCTCAGAACTTCACGAGTTGTGGCACAGATATTCCTCATGGAATTGCGGACATATTTGTAAATATATTCCATTAGCCCCGCCCGCCAGGAAGTCGGCCATTTTGAAAAATGTGCGTTTTTCATGCATTTTAAGCACATTCTTGCGAACTCCTCCTAGGGCAGTGGTTCTCAAACTTTTTCTGTCATTCCCCACTTTGAACAGGTGGGCCTTTTCAAGCCCCACCTGTTCCTCATCGCTCCAATAAAATGGTAGGCCAAGCTTACAATTGTCAAATGTATCGTCCTATAACAGGGGTCTCTACTTTCAAAAGATAAAAAAAATGAGCTACTTTTACTCCTCTTTTTAGTTTTTTTGGAGTGTATATATTTAGCACATTTTAACATTATTATATGCTACCTTTAACCTTTGAGTGCTGTTTGGGTCTGTGGGACCCATTTTCAGTGTTTACTAAAATAAAATGTATGCAATTTAATTATTTTAACCTGCTTTATTTGGTGGTGGACGTCACATCCTCTAGGGTCCAGGGGCACCCCCAGGAAGATTTTTTTTAAATGTTGAAGTTAAATGCATCAATCTGGTGCACTTTGAGCTAGGGCTGCTCAATTAATCGTATTTTAATCGCAATTACGATTTTGGCTTGCAACGATTATGAAAACAACATAATCGAAATAAAACGATCTTATTTTTTTTTAAATAGGTTTTTCAGTTGAATTATACTTAAAGTTCAGGGTAACTGTTAAAAACATACTGTTCAAATTATTTTCTTCAATAAATTGATGTTTTTCAAAGTAAATGGTTAATCGTTTTTAATAATCGTGATAACAATTATTGACCCCAATAATCGAGATTATGATTTTTGCCATAATCGAGCAGCCCTACTTTGAGCCCAACATGAATTTACGGATACAGCTCTCAACACTCAGATGAAAGGGAGCTGTATACTTTTCAATAATCCAAACATCTTTAGAATATGATTACAACAAATCATTTAAACTTGTTTATTCTTATCTTATGTTACCTAGTTAGCGTTCTTTCTTTTTATTTATGCATATTTGACTAATCCCTCCCCTTTTAAACTTTTTACTGTCCTATAGTACACATAGGAATGATTTCTTACTTTATTTTTTACAACTTTATTAAATAGATAAAGGTGTGCTCTCTCTCTTGCTCTCTCGCTCTCTCTCTCTCTCTCTCTCTCTCTCTCTCTCTCTCTCGCTCCACATTGCTTTTCTTCCCGACTGCAACGCTGTTGTGTGTGTCTGTGAGAGCCTTTCACATGTGTGCATGAGAGATTTTTACCAGTGGCGAGCCTGTCTCTGAGGGCCTAAGATATTCTACAAAATAATATTTAAAAACATTAAAACAAATTATATTTTTCTTTATATATTTTTTTTAAATATGTTTTTAGTAATATTTGTCATTAGTTTTACCAAAAATAACTTGATTAAATTGTATTTAAAATAACATTTCCAAAGAAATAAATCCTTTGAATCTGCCTATTCAGTTACTGTTTGAATGTGAAGGGTTAAATGAAAGAAGCTCCTCTCTGCGAGTCTGTGAAGACAGGAGCTGATTGGACGTCCAGCCATGATTTCACAGAGGGCCAGCTATAGTAACTGAACGAGAGAGTAATGTCAAATGACAGTACAATTGACCAATCATATCTTGATATTCCACCAGTGTGAAAAAAAAAGAAAAATATATATTTTAGTTTTTTTCAAAAATATTTTTTTTGTATTTCACGACCCACCTATCACATCTCTGCGCCCCACCAGTGGGGCGCGCCCCACACTTTGAGAAACACTGTCCTAGGGGAATGATCGTAAAAATTTCAATCCAAGACACGTTCAGCCCCTATCCAATATGATGCTAAATTGAGAAGAACATTTTTGATAGCTCAATCATGGAGGTCGTAAACTAACAGCGAATACACCATTTTTGACGATTTACATGTCGCAAATTACTCCAAACTACTCGGATATAGTTATTCCGATATTCATGAAATGCTGTATACATATTGCTATTATGATTGCACACATATTTCACATTGCCTTCCATTAGTCCCGCCCCCCCGAAAGTCGACCATTTTAAGCACATTCTTGCGAACTCCTCCTAGGGGAATGATCGGAAAGATTCCAATGCAGGACAAGTTCAGCCCATATCCAATGTGATGCTAAATTGCAAAGGAATAGTCGATCGCTCAAACGAGGACTTCGTAAGCGAACGGAGAACTTTCCATTTTTTACGATTTACATGTCACAAATTACTCAAAATGACTCCAAACTACTCGCGTATAGTTTTTCCAATATGCACGAAACACTGTATCCATATTGCTATTATAATTGCACACATATTTCAAATTGCCACGCCCCCCACAAAGTTGGCCATTTTGAAAAATGTGCGTTTTTCATGCATTTTAAGCACATTCTTGCAAACTCCTCCTAGGGGAATGATCGGAACAATTTCAATCCAGGACACGTTCAGCCCCTATCCAATATGATACTAAATTGAGAAGAACATTTTGATAGCTCAATCGTGGAGGTCGTAAGCTAACAGCGAATACACAATTTTTGACGATTTACATGTCGCAAATTACTCCAAGCTACTCGGATATAGTTATTCCGATATTCACGAAACGCTGTATACATATTGCTATTATGATTGCACACATATTTCACATTGCTTTCCATTAGCCCCGCCCCCCAGAAAGTCTGCCATTTTGAAAAATGTACGTTTTTCATGCATTTTAAGCACATTCCTGCAAACTCCTCCTAGGGGAATGATCGGAAACATTCCAATGCAGGGCACGTTCAGCCCCTATCCAATATGATGCTAAATTGAGAAGAACATCTTTGATAGCTCAATCGTGGAGGTCGTAAGCTAACAGACCATTTTTCACGATTTACATGTCGCAAATTACTACAAACTACTCGGATATAGTTATTCCGATATTCATGAAACACTCTATACACATTGCGCTTATGATTGCGGACATATTTAAAAATGGCTTTTATTAGCCCCGCCCCCAACAAAGTCGGCCATTTTGAAAAATGTGCGTTTTTCATGCATTTTAAGGACATTTCTGCAAACTGCTCATAGGGGAATGATCGGAAAAATTCCAATCCAGGACAACTTCAGCGCATATCAAATGTCATACTACATTGAGAAGGAATAGTCCTTCGCTCAAACAGGGAGCTCGTAGGCTAACAGAGAATGTACCATTTTTGACCAATTATATGTCAGCCACTGAGACCTGCCTGTCTGCCTGGCACATCAACTCTCACACACACAAACAGACACACACTGTTAGTCCAACAACGCCCTTTGCTGGCGGCATATTCATTACAACAGACACCTATACACTCCGTAACCCTAACCCTACTGTTTATTTGTAGATATCTCCTAAAGCCTACAAATAAAGTGTGAAATGTAGGCCTGTTATATTTATTATTGAGCGATATATATTATACACACTGTTCTGCTTTCTGCACTGACCTCAGCAGCTGTTCTCACTGTAAATATCGCGTCACAATGAAAGCAGTTGTATTGAAAAAAAAATAGCCTAACATCCAGGGGAGAAGTGATTAGTGAGTAAAACAAACGGTCAAGGGCAGAAAGTCTGATGCACATTTGATCATCTCAAATAACTTATAATCACAACGGGAACAGTTTGCAGAGCTGTGCTTTGTTGACAGAAGTCCAGCCATGCGTCACACCACTTTTAAACATCACTGTTGGCTGAAATCGTCTCAGAAGAATACTTCAGTGTACCCTCGGTTATAGCTCCTCTAGAGACACTCCTCTCTTCTCTAAATCAATGTATCCTCGGTTACGGCTCCTCCAGACAGCCTCCTCGATAATCGATCCTCGACGACCATTTAGAGAAATGTGTTTTCCTTCGAGACGGCGCACAGACATCCGTTTCTGGGTTATTCTCCCAGGACTCGCGCACGTCTGCTTGACGCCAGGACGACCGGCCGCCCTCCCCGACAGGCGCACGGACGCGAGGGCCCGCTCATTGCTGCGCGCACAAGTGCGACCGCAGTTTTAATTGATTGTTGGTGCTTGAGAAGACTAAACATGTATCTGCAAATCTCTATAAAGTATATTCATTACTCGTTATTCTCTACTAATAGTTCATTAAAAACTGTATATAATTGCTATTATCACATCCCTTTCAAGATTTTCAAAGGTTTATTGACATATCATATACACAACTACGGTGTAGTTATGCAATGAATGAAAAACTTGGGTCACAGGTTCCTCAACAGTGTATTACAAGAAAAACTTGGGTCACAGGTTCCTCAACAGTGCATTACAAGACATCTATCAAGTATCAATATCAATATAGACTAGGGCTGAACGATATAGCGTGTCATGGCCAGAGTTGGGCCTGTCGGTAACGGAGTAGTGTAACGCGTTACTTTTATAATTCAGTAATCACACTACAGTTACTAACATTGCCCCGACACGCGTTACTTCGTTACTTTCTAAAATCAGTCATAATCAAACCTCAACAAACACCTGCAAAGAACACTTGCTAAGGTGAAGCTAACGCACATAGCTGTTGTTTATGTATTTCACACACGTAGTCTGTTCTTCTTCTCTGTCTTCCGGTTGTTGCCTGTTTTGAATGACGAATACACACTACCGCCGCCTGCTGGTAAGGAGAGTTATTGCCACTCATGCATGCGCAGTTCGTACGTGCTCGGCTGAAGTCTTTGCGGTGTCTGGTTCCAGTGCAACACATGGCCAACACGCAGGAGAACACGCCGACGCAACAGCGTGAGCAGAGATAGACTGCGCAACATATACAGATAGCAGGAGACAGAGGACAGCCACGGTCAGATAGCAGGAGACAGAGGACAGCCATGGTCAGATAGCAGGAGACAGAGGACAGCCACGGTCAGATAGCAGGAGACAGAGGACAGCCACGGTCAGATAGAAAAACATTCAGGATCTGGATCAGTCTTATGCGACAATGGAAACTGAACTAAAGAGAACATTTGAAACTTTAGCAGTCTGCGTGATCTCCCTGCAGGGAGGGGCGGGCCGGCCCTGCGAGTAAAGTAACGAGTAAAGTAACGAGTAAAGTAACGAATTACTTTATGTAGAGAGTAACGAAGTAGTGTAATATATTACTTTTTTTTAAAGTAATATGTAATATATTACTTTTTTTTAGTAACGACCCCATCTCTGGTCATGGCGATAACCGCGATATGCGCATGCGCGATATTCACACCGCAGGGACGTGCGGTTTTATTCATTTTTTTTAAAAATGCTAACGCACTTTAGCACAGAATTCAAAATAAAGATACCCTTATTACTTATAGAAACTGCACATACAATATATCCGATTAAAGCTGAGACTCCACAGATTATTTAAGTATAGTATCTAAGCGATCGGATCTCGCAACAGGGGAAGCAAACACAGACATCACAACACGTACCTTTTACGGAGCTTTTACGGGAGATCGTCTCACCGTAGCTGTCAATCTGATCAAAAGACGTGTTCAATGGCATTAAAACGAGAAAAAACGCGGCTGAATCGGTTGATCCATAGGTTGATAATGTATCTGTGGCTTTGAAGCAATTGTTTAGAATGCATAATTCCATTTTTATGTAAAAATCGGAGCACAACAGTTAGCTGCTAATGGTAGCCACCAGAGTGTATGCAGCTTCCGGTTTTGGCTATGCGTCACTCTCACTCCTTATTTGGTAATGTGTGTGTGTTATACTCAAGCCCCCAGGAAGTGCGCCGGAGTCTGATGAGAATATTCGTTGTGGCCAAACGGCGGTACTACACTTCCTTCAGGTTGCTGGGCCCAGAAACACTTTTTCCCATTGACTTACATGGGGAAAGAGTGGTCTGTAACTCGTTGGATAATTTTTTTTAAACTAAATAAACAACCCAGTATGAACACCTGTTCTTATTATACATCCATGGTTATACTGCGCTGGACTGCCGCATAGCCAAGACCGGAAGCAGCAGCCACTCTGGTAACATTTGCTCTGCGATTTTTACATAAAAATGGAATTATGGATTATAAACAATTGCTTCAAAACCACAGATACATTATCAACCTATGGATTAACCGATTCAGCCGCGTTTTTTCTCATTTTTAATGAACACGTCTTTTGATCAGATTGACAGCTACGGTGAGACATCTCCCCTAGAAGCTACGTAAAGGTACGTGTTGTGATGTCTGTGTTTGCTTCCCCTGTCCGAGTTCGGATCACTAAGTGATGATACTATATACCTAAATAATCTGCGGAACCTCAGCTTTAATCGGATATCTTGTATGTGCAGCTATGATAAGTAATAAGGGTACTTTTATCTTGAGTTCTGTGCCAAAGTGCGTTAGCATTTTTCGCTCAGGGGTCATTTAGATGCTTCTTATGAGACTTGTGTTTTGTTTTGGTAAAAATTGTTTGTATCGTCAGTTAGCTAAAATTATTTCCGTTAATCTGGTATAACACATTAATAGGTTCTTAAATATTAAGATCCCCTGAGACACAGTGTCGTGAAAAAAAAAAAGTAAAGTACCCGCCGGGACTTTGGGGCTTAACAGGTTAAAAAAAAACGCAATGTATACCGCAGTGGGGTAAAAAATCGCGACGTCAGTTTTTTTCAATATCGTGCAGCCCTAATATAGACCCATCAGTGTCTCCTCGGTTAGAGCTCCTCGATGTGCATTTAGAGAAATTAGATGTCCTTCAACATGGTGCGCTGAAATCCATTTCTGGGTCACTACCGGAGGACCGAGGAGTCGGGGAGGGGAAATTAGGGTATTGAGAAACCTCTAAGGACATGCTGACTGCAGTGGGGTTTGAACCTGTGACCCCCTGATCCGAACACCAACGCACAACCCTCTGCACCACACGCCTCCTGCATTAACACCATATCCCAACGTGCATTGCGGCTAAAACATCCAATCACCGAGCTTAAACCATAGCTGAGGATCTTGGGTAATCAGTTCAGTGGCTGTGTATCGCAATGATGCTCGAAATGTTCCATATAGGCCTACGTCTGTTTCCGGTTATTTTTATTTTGAAATTCAGTTCCTGATGGGCATATTAAAAGACACCTAAACAATAAGCGTCGAATACAACCGGGTGAGGCCGCAAAGTATAGCGCAGCATTATGCATTTGTTTACATGCCCACCGGAACCCCGCGGCAGGACATCTCTTTCTCCATATTAAGTGTTAGACATTAGAATTGACTATTCTTGTCTGTCTGAACGGACACTTTGAACGGAGAGATTTTGATTCAACATATTTTACCGGTCGTAGTCCGGTAATTACCGGCTAACGGGAACTCTGTGCCAGATACTCGCATACTATTATTGACGCCAGGGGGGCGTCTTGCCGTCATTTGACAAAAAATAAAATAATTTGAGAGAAGATTGAGAGTTTTTATAGCTTGAAATGACGAAAAAGAAAAAGGACAAGGACATCCCTCTGTTGGAGGGGTAAAGGAGTCTGGTGGGATTATTTTCGCCGCCAGCAAAGCGTGTTCCTGTGAAGTGTGAAAGTGTATTGCCGGCTAGCCTTGACGGCAGGGCTAGAGTTTAAACCCCACCCGTCAAATTGACGGGTGGGGCTGGTCACGATGATTTAGGATTAGGTAGGCAGGAGTTGTGACGCAACGCTTCTACCTCTCCTCTCTGCTTAAACATGTCTGTCACGTAGGCCAGAGGATGACACCAAGCAGGTTCAACCAGCCAGGTGTCACAGGGGAGTTAAATAAATACAGTACAAGTCAGAAACCTCAGACAGTAATTATGAGTTATTATTCAATATTGTGTTAGAGCTACAGGTGTACACATGTAGCAACACTATGTAAACAGAGGAACCAAGCTTGGCAACAAACTGAAGTGGCAATGATCAGTGGGGAAATATTTGATTCACACACACACACACACACACACACACACACACACACACACACACACACACACACACACACACACACACACACACACACACACACGCACACACACACACACACACACACACACACACACACACACACACACACACACACACACACACACACACACACACACACACACACACACACACACACACACACACACACACAGTGCTCGGTTTCACTTTCAACTTCGCTAAATGTCCTCTATTGCGCTCCTTGGAGCTGATTTTCAGGATTCAGTGGGGGTGCAGTTGCACTTTTTGTTTGCATTTTGTTTCCGAGAACCCAGCTGTGTATTGACTTCCTAATCCCCTTTTTCTACTTCATGAGTTGTGCTTTCTTTACACACAATCCATTTGGTCCTGATCAATAACCTGAACACAAACAACAAAATTATCCATTCATAACCTGCCCTACACACACTGACATTAGTGTTTGATAATGTTCCTGTAAAATCTGCCTGAGGACGGCTAACACACTCCGGTGTAATTTTTGGCACCATTTCATAGTAGTAACCATATAAGAAGCACATGTTTTCTAACGGGTAACTTCACAAAACATGAACTGCAAGATTCCTTTTAATGATTTAGCTTTTATAGCTGGTACATGATGTAATTTCTCTCGCTTTACAATACAAATAAAGCTTCCCTCATTAAATCGGAAATGATTGCGATAAACGATAATATTGTCGGCACCGTTGTATGACCATTTTAGACCACTGACATAATGATAATATATAATAATAATTCAAGTACATCCTTTCAAACTGCTAGTCACATCCTCATGTAAATGGAAATGTATCGAGTCCATTTTTATTTATCGTATGATAAGTCAATTTAATTAATTGCTTATCGCGACAGGCACACAATAAAACAGTGGAAACAAACATGTGTTTGACTTTCATTAGTGAATGAAACTGTGTGCCCTTTATAGTCCGTGTCCAATATTGTGTATTTGTATATATCGTATGCTAAGGTCCCGCTGCTGACACGATAGCAGTCATTTTGTGCGCATATGTGTAATTAAACCCATGATATCAAAATCTCACTCCAGCCAGGTACCCAAAGTTGGCAACCCTGCTCTAAGTGCCTCCTGCAGACTTCCTGCTGAATACACAGACACACAGCTGCGAGAGGGGATTCAGCTGGAGACGATAGGTTGGGACATGTCACGTGTGCCGGATGATGCCAAAGACGTAATAGGAGTGAACATTCTGGATCTGCTTGTTAGCACCCACGTTTTTTTTTTTTTTTAGAGATGTGGGTACGGAGGAAAAGAGAGAGGGTTTTCTGACACTTTGTGAGTTCCCTGACACACATGTATGTATAAAGACATAAAAAAGTGCATTTTGCATAATAGGTCCCAATAGGTTAAGTAAGGCCAGTATTTGTTTTTACTTTGATTACATTCAAAGTGGCAGAAACAACGATGCTAAGTTTTATTTTGGTGCTTTTGGTGTTAAAAGTAATGTGCTAACATTTTTACAATGAACATGCTTTCATGATGATGTTAAGCAGGTAAAATGTTGACGATGTTCGCCTTCTCAGGTAATTTTTTTCATTTGCAGGTATTTGGTCAAAAGCTAAAGTCTTAGACAATTGAACATTTTGAACTTAGAATGTGTGTGCCAAATTACATGGGATTTGTAAGAAATAAAATCAATGTTTATATGAAAACCGGAAATAAAATACACTGTTTTAATTTAAAACAGTTTTTATTCTGAAAACCGGAAGTTCACACAACAACTTCCGGTTTCATTAGCATGTGGCTAATATTACGTTTTTAGAAAAAAGTTAATTTAAGGTCAAATTACACACTTAACACACTGTCTTTAACCCTCACTTATTGACGCTGCAATACTGTTTAGGGAATGTTTAACAGGTTAAGAACGTTTCCTGGACTCTTTTCAGCTAATCCTGGGCTAAAAAAACCCATTCACCAAGTCCATTCAATAATTGCTATTTCCTGACACTGTTTTGGACCCAGAACAGTTTGTAATTCTGAAAAATACTAGTGGTTGACTGCAGAAGCAACAGTTGTGTCACTGGGAGGGATTGCAATTAAAATAGAAATTGGTGATGGATCATTGAGATGCATGAAAAATAAAGAGTTAAGCATACCTCATACTGACTAAGACATCTCCATTCCTGAAAATAAAGAGTAGAATGTTGTCCTGTGTGACATCGTGGAAATTTGCGTTTTTCTCATTGGCAAAGAAAAGGTCTGGCTTCCACAAACACTGGAACATTGCTGGGTCAATAGTCAGTGAGTCACTCTTAAAGTCAGTAGGAAGTCGTAGGCGGGGGTCATTCCATCTCTGGCGAAGAAATATGTTCACTCTGTAGTCCTGTAGAAGGAAAATAACAATAATTATTACCAGGTCTCCTGCTAATTATTTTACTTCTACTGCTAAATGTTAAACAAATAGTTTCAACATAATCTGCTTTAAACAGACTTACGTTTTTAAAACGTTTGGTATCAACAATATACTATCAAGATTTCTCATGCCTGGTCATTAGGCAAGGGGTCGAGAAGGTGCGAACTGGGACTTGGGAAACAGCTCTGGCACCTCTATAAGCTAACCTGACAGCCCCCGGTTACTGACCACCACTGTCACCTCAAATCAATGGCCACCAGCTTGAACGACTTGTATATAGAACCTTCTCCCTATCCACAAGACCCCAGAAAAGCAGGCACTCCTCCCATTACTGCTCATTCATACAATCTGGCAGCAAGCTCTCCTCCCTGCTGTCATGATCTGTCTGTGTTGTGTTTTGTCTTGTCTTTGGTTTCCTGTTTGTGTGTTCCCTCCTACCTGATTGTGTTCACCTTGTGCCCCTGTGTTTTCTCCTCCTTCCTCACCTGTCTCTTGTTTCTTTGATTAGTCCTGTGTGCATTTAGGTTCGTTTTTTCCTGTTAGTCTTTGTGAGATCCTTGTTTGCTTTTTACTTTATTCACGGGGAAGAGCTCAGTATGTTTCACTTGTAGCCTTGGAATAAAGGTATTTTTCCTGTAAAACCTGCATTTGGGTCCTTCTGCTGCGCTCAACCCTGACCGAAGGATCTCACCAAAGATGGACCTAGCAGTGTTTTTTGAGGATGAGGTTGGCAAATTATCCTGCAAACTTTTATGTTTTCTTGGAGAGTGGATGAGGGCTCATGGTAAAGAGGCTCAGGAGGCTGCTCTTTCACGAGCACGCCGGGAAGTTGCAGATAAGCCCTGGTTAAGGAGCTCACTGCCTGAATTTTTAAGGGACTTTGTGACTCTTCCTGATAAACTGCACGCCTGCTTTAAACCTCGAGACCCAGCTGCCATGGTTCCGGCTCCAGTACCGGCCCCAGCAGCTATGGTTCTGGCTCACGTTCTGGCTCTCTGGCCCACTCCAGCTCCCTGTGTCCTGTTGGAGGTCCCGCCGTCACCTGTTCCGCCGGGGGTCCTGCCGACACCGTGTCCTGTTCCGTTGGAGGTCCAGCCGAGACCTGTTCTGCCGGGGGTCCTGCTAACTCTGTGTCCTGTCCTGTTGGAGGTCTCACCGTCACCTGTTTTGTCAGGGGTCCTGCCAACCCCATGTCCTGTTCCGTTGGGGGTCCCGCCGTCACCTGTCTCGCCGGGGGTCCTGCCAACTCCTTGTCCTGTTCTGTTGGGGGTCCCGCCGACACCTGTTTTGTCAGGGGTCCTGCCAACCCCATGTCCTGTTCTGTTGGGGGTCCCGCCGACTACTGTTCTGCCGCGGGTCCTGCCAACCCCATGTCCTGTTCCGTTGGGGGTCCCGCCAACACCTGTTCCATTGGAGGTCCAGCTAGGTCCGAATCCTGTTCAGTCAGAGGTCCCGCTGCCACCAGATCCTAACCCGCCGGGGGTCCCGCCTACACCATGTCCAGTTCTGTTGGGGGTCCTGCTGACATCTCTTCCGCCTACACCTTGTCCTGTTCTGACAGCGGTCCCGTCAACACCAGCCCTTGCCCCGTCCGGGGTCCCACTGACACCAGCCCATGTTTTGTCCAGGGTCCCGTCGGGGGTTCTGTATGCACCTGTCCCGATGGCTCCGTTTCCTGTCTGGCCGACACCGGTTCCTGTACCACCGGGGGTTCCACCATCTCCAGATCCCAGTTCTCCCAATCCCTGTGCTCCTGCTCCGGCGATCCAGCTCCCCGAGTTCCCCAGCTGCGGCCTTCGTCCTCGAGCCTGGCACCCTGAGTTCCCCAGCCGCGGCCTTCACCCTCGAGCCTGGCACCCTGAGTTCCCCAGCTGCGGCCTTCACCCTCGAGCCCGGCCCCCTAATTTACCCCAACGAGGCATTCACCCCTGTTTTTGGCCCCCTGAGTTTCCCCGCCACGTACTTCCCTGCTCTGTTGCTGTTCCCCCGGGCCGTCCGCCCGAGTCACCCTTCTCGGGCTCTGCTTTGCCCCCGGGCCGTCCGCCCGAGTCACCCTTCTCGGCTTCTGTTTTGCCCCCGGGCTGTCCGCCCGAGTCCTCCAGTCCCACTCCACCCACCCTGCTGGATTTTTTGGACTTTTTGTTTTTAGGGACATCTGGGATCCGTCCCTGGAGGGGGGGGTAATGTCATGATCTGTCTGTGTTGTGTCTGTCTTTGGTTTCCTGTCTGTGTGTTCCCTTCCTACCTGTTCCCTCCTACCTGATTGTGTTCACCTGGTGCCCCTGTGTTTTCTCCTCCCTCCTCACCTGTCTCTTGTTTCTTTGATTAGTCCTGTGTGCATTTAGTTTATTTTTTTCCTGTTAGTCTTTGTGAGTTCCTTGTTTGTTTTTGACTTTGTTCACGGGGAAGAGCTCAGTATTTTTCACATGTAGCCTTGGAATAAAGGTATTTTTCCTGTAAAACCTGCATTTGGGTCCTGCCTGCTGCGCTCAACTTTACTGCTTTCTGTGCATGGATTGCTGTGCATTCGTGTGTGGGTTTTTTGAGACTCCCCTGACGGTCACCCGATTCGTACTTGTAATGTTTTCTATCTATAGCCAATCAGATGTGTCCTCCATTCTAAGCCAATCACATGAGCGCGCCCCCACGAGGGTATGACTTCTTGCGTTCATGACGTAGCAATTCATGTACGCATTTTGCGCTGTCCGGAGCTGACAGGTCCATGGAGCCTGTAAATAAGGAAGTGTGTGTTATATGAGATGGCAGATCAGCTCCGATTATTAAATCAAAGAGGCCTAATGTTTTCTATTATATTATTTCACTATAGCTACGGTGTCAAGGTCCAATGTTGATCAAATTAATCAATAGAGGGTGTAACTAAAGTTATGGCTAGAAGCGTCTCGGCGCTGGGCTCCGCCAAAAATAGGCAACTGGTCTATTTTCGACGTGAGGCGTTGCATAGCGCCGGGCAGGAAGTGGACCGGTCAGAGCATCCAGTCCCCAAAATAAACTAATTTTGCAGACCCTATCCCTCCATAGTCTTTCAAGTAGGAGGAGAAATGCCAGCGTTCTCCTCCGGTTTACGGGCACTGTGTAAATTATATATATAGAATAATTATGATGATGAATGTATTTTTTTACCACTGAAATACAGCAACACCATAGGTGGCGCGTGAGGCTCAGGTTTGGGAAGGCTAAATAACTTGTTTTACCTGACGCTAGATAAGCCTAGATAAGAGATCGACTCAGTGAAAGCACTGCCTGCTGACCAATCAGAGCTCAGTGTGCGGAGTTTAAAGCTATCAAGTCATATTACAGGATAATGGAAATACAGAAAAACTGACGTTGCAGGAAAGACACCCGGCAAAAATCACAGAACGTGAAAATTAATAGAATATCACCTCCCATCTTCAGAGCAATCTGACTAATATAACATTAGCGTTAAGAAAGCTTAGCCTACTTAGAATATCTGCCACAACATAAGTAACCGGATCAAAGTAACATAGCCTCCGCAGCACTGTGAGTGCAGACGTCGATGTGTCCCATTGTCATTCATATCATCAATCACATCATAATGTATCATATAGGCCTATTTCCTTATCTGAGCAGCTTCTTGAGCCGTATCTGGCCGTGCAACACTTACAGTGTCACATACTGTATGCAGAAGTATTATTTTAAGCAACACATTAAGTTGATGGAACACTCGAGTCAAATGTAATTAAAGTCAGATCCACTTGGGTTTTCAGGGTGTCCGCGGGGTCTTAAAAAGTATTAAAAGTTGATAAATCAATTTAGCGAAAATTAAGGCATTAAACGGCATTTTCCAAGGTATTAAGAAGGTCCACAGCAACGACAACATGAAACACCCTTTAATTTACTGAAACAACATGTCGGGAACCCCCCTCAAGGTGGCCCCACTTTGCTGCTTTTGGTGTATTTTGTGGCGGCAGCAGCGCCACTTACAGGCCTGGCATATGTACTACAGTGTTTCCAGCATTTCCAGCGGTCTAGTGTGAACGGACACGTTAATGAATCGAATGCGTGTGAATGGAAGACTTTTTTGGGTTTGCGTATGTGTTTTACTGTATGCGTCCTCGTGGGGCCGAGGTCTAAGCCAAACTATATCCGGTCACAGAGATCTGCTATTTTAAAGTAAGGTCAACACATATCGACCCTAAATATAGTCTATATTAAGAACGAGAAAAGTCTTAACATATATATCGTTTTTTGTAAACATATGACAAATGTGTGAGGGTGATGACGTCAGAGCATCGTCCTATGTGCCGGGCTTAGCCCCGGACAGCCCCAGCCCAATTTAACCCCTGGGTATTTGTGAGGGAGCTCCTATATGGCATTACCCCGCTGAAGCTCACCAAAGTTTAAAATATTTCATAGTTCAAAGTTTTGTCAATTGTTTTGTTTATTGGTGAAATTGGTTTCTAATGGTTTCTGAGGAGTTGTACTGGAATGAAAGAGGTCTTAAAATGTATGGAAAGGGTCTTAAAAAGGTCTTAAAAGGTATTACATTTGACTTCAGGATTCCTGCATATACCCTGGTTTTAGACGGGGCAGTGATATCATAAACCTGTTAATGTACGCATTCAAACACTCGGTAGTTTATTTATTTTTTAACCAGCTGTTCTGTATTCACCTTGCAGGTACAACTATGTGGCTTGTATCCTGGATTATGTGTTTAAGTCATGGATGTTTAAAGTTTAACTTCTTCATATTTGTCTAATATTATAGTTTACTTTTCATTCAGGAAGTATGACGCTGCGCTGTCAGTACGCTCAGGGGAGGACTGGCCACCGACCGTCATTTTTGATGTTTTTAAACGGCATCATTGAAGTTGCGCTGACAGGCGACAGAGGTCCACCGTCTCTCCCCCCCCCCCCCGTTGACAATTCACGTGGGCTGGTATGGGTGAGATTCCAGGGCACATTTTTTTGTCCCTGTCCGCCCCTGAGTACGCTTGTCCGTGTTTGTGATTGGTCAAATGTTGCTAAACCCGCACCTTTCACGTGAACGCGCTCTCCGCCGGACAGAGAAACCCTGGGTTGATTTACTGAGTTGATAACCAGCGTCGTAGGACCGCTTAGCGAGATCTCGCTAGTTAACCAGATAACTCAGATATATCCAGAGTATGTTGAACTGGCTTCGTCGTACAGGCCAGTGTTCGATCAGGCTAAGCTAACCTGTTGTAGCTGCTCCGTCCACACTCACAACAACTTCATACAGACATAAATAAAGCAGCTGTATTCGCCATACAGGAAACACACATTTAAAACGGTTTTGCCTGTCGTTATGTGTACACAAGCATTAATGGTTCGGAAAGTGGAGCTGTGCCTTAATAATATAAAAGATTGTATTTGCGGAGGAGACATCTGATTGGCTATAGCCTGTCTGATATCAGGTACATTATCTGTATATACTATATACTCCTAGTTTGAAACACCCCGGTCTGCCACACCACTAAGCAATAGGCACCACCAAGCAAGCAAACTGCACCATGAAGACTGAGGAGCTCGCCGTTCAGGTTAGTGACAAAGCTGTGGGGAAGTAATGGTCAGGGGGGGGATTATAAAAAAGACAGACAACAGAGAGACCAATGATAAGGAAAAATAACTGCCCAAAATGTACTTTGGCAGGACTAAAATGTTACTTTGCAGCCATCAAGGTAAATGTCATATCTGCGGCGAACCCAACATCTCATCCCCTTGAAAACGCCAACCCTACAGTGAAGCCTGGTGAGGGCAGCAGCATGTTGTGGGGATGTTTTTCATTGACAGGGATTGGGATGCTGGTCAGAATATAAGAAGATAGAATTAAAGATTTCTGCACACTAGCAGAATTCATCCAACTTGAAGCAGCTGGAACTGTTATGGGAAAACATCTCATTGGAACATATGCCAAGCTGATAGAGACATTACTTTTTATCTATTTCATTACTATTTATTTGTTGCTTTTTTTGTCAGTCCGCTGACATCTTTTAAAGAAGCCCTCAAAACTAACCTTACTGTTCCTTTCAACCTTGAATTCTCTATCCCACCACCCCCTTCTTCCCGTGAAAAGCACTATATAAATGGCATGTACGGATTCTTATTTAATTGTTTTAACCAAACTAAAAAGGTCAGGTGTGAAAGCGCCCTAAGTGTGTTAGTGCTGTGTGTGTATGTTTCACCATAGTGGTCTCCTGGATGGACCCAAAGCTGTTGATGAAGATATTCACCCTCGACTCAACTGGGATACCTGAAACACACACATAAAGCAATGTGACACCAGAATGCCCGTTCCATGTTAAACAGAGACATGCATTTTTTAAGGTACTGTATTCCTTTGGAAAAAGACCTGCAGTATCTCATTTATCAATACAATCCAATATCAAAATGTTACACATGTGTGTCAGGGGGCTGTACAGTGTGTACAGAATAAGAACCCCTCTGTCTTTATACCCTCACGCCTCACAGTTAACGTGGGGAAAATGGAAGAAACCTTGGGGAGAGCAACAGAAAAGGATCCCTCTCCCAGGACAGACAGAGGGTGTTGTGTGTATACATGAAAAATATCTTACATTTAAAGCATAGACCAACCAAATTATTCCACATGAATGCACTGACATTGCTACAGTAACCCTTCAAAGTGTCCTTTTGAATCAGGGTCTGTTTGACCCTATAGGGTCTGCTTGCTCCTAGGGTCTGCTTGCTCCTCTCCTGAGGGGTCCCTCGAGGTTTTTTTTCATTATATAATGAAAAATAAAAAGATTATTATTTTTATTATTATTATTATCCAGTGTTTCCCACATCATTTTATTTTATTTGTAGGGGCACCGCACCCCCCCCCCCCCCCACATGCAAATGAGCCATAATCTCAATAGATATGTGCATATTTTAATACTTTCAGGAACATAATTCTCAACATTGGATAAAGTCAGGTTTGAAATTCTTGTTTCATTTTGTAGTCATATTAGAATCTAAAGTTTTTACAGAAGGGATTTTGGATATCTCTTTTTATCACTCCATAAATCAGAAAATACTGTCAACAGCTCTAAAATATAAATGTTCGCCATGATTTTAGGTATAAAATGTTATATAATTCAGGCTATGACTGATATCTAAACATTTGACGTCTTTCTTTTACAATTTTGGAATTGAAACGGGGAATCGATAAGAACCGGAATCGATAAGCAGAAATCGGAATCGATACATTTTAAACGATACCCATCCCTACTCTCGATTCCTCACTCTTCGAGTCCAAATCCGAGTCACCCAAGAAGAGTCCAAGTCAATTCCGAGTCACAAGTCTTCATGTATTAATCTTAGTGGATATATTTGTTGAAATGTAGCTGTAGCTCCTCTACATTGCCTGTCATTGTATGCTAATTTGTCTATTGAACTGCTGTGAAGCGAGTGTGGCTACAATTATTGTATTAAAAGTTTCTATACATTATAAGTTTCTTATTACTATTATTATCATCATCATCATCAAGGTTGAGTCAAGTTCCAATATTGCCTCCAGAGCTGCTTTACAAATGAAAATAGTATACATTAAACACAATGACACACTGTTTTTTATGTAACTTATTTAATGGTTTGAAAACCCACAGAAACTGAAAATACATTATTAAGAACAAAAACATGAGAGAAAGCACGCAGGCAATATAAGTAACATTTTCATTACATTTCCAATTTGAATCTGGCTCTAATTACAAAGTCATAGAACCAATTATTCTCTATGTTAGTGAAGTGATGAGTTACCCTCTCCTACCATAATGTGGCCCTATTGGACAGACACCCAGTTAAAATTATGCATTTAGAATGCTTACAGTAAAAAGCATCTTACAGGTGTACGGAAAAACAGCTCAGCTGAGTCCATTTCTGGACCCTGTTCAGCCTCAGGACCAGCCTGACATTATATTAATCAACACAATTATAAATCACCAGAAAAAGAACTATAACACTAATTGGAATACACAAACTAATGCACACAACAAAATGCAGTGCCATCTGGCCCTAAACAGACAGTACTTAATAAATTGAATGTTCAAGCACAAACAAAGCAAGCCACCTATTAACACACTAATGGTAAAAAGGGATATGATTCTAAATGTGGTGGAATGAACGAATATTTTGTCAATTTATTTCAACACAGTAGGCAAAACATCACATCACTTATGAATAGGGTTGGGTATCGATGCCTGAGGAAATGTTTCTCGCCGCTCTCCGTAGCCTCCTGTATGACTGCAGCGGGGCGGGAAATGTAGCGTTGTACCTACACTTCCTACAGCGTAACCTGGGACCAGGGCCGGCCCGTCGCACAGGCGGATATTCGCCTTGGGCGCCAGATCTGTGGAGGCGCTGCGCTGACAGCTCTGGGAGGAAAAAAAACAACATTCATAATTAAGTAAATGTAACACTCTTTTCTTCCCGGTTACACTTTTCATTTGCCCTGTACGATGGGCGCTGTAAGTGATGAAAATAGGGGATGTTGGCTTATCTGGCGCCCGCAGCTCACAGCCAAAGTGCGAGTGAGCGAGGGAGAAAGGGAGGGTGCACCGGTACCAGCGCTGTTGTTATTAGCATCTGGTGCTAGCTGCTCTAACGGAAGAAGAAGATGTTTCTATAATAATGTGGAGGGAGAGTCCTCTCCAGTCAGACTGAGAGGCTGATAACTACAGCTCAGTGAGGTAAAGGACTCTGAGTGTTTAGATAGTTATCTCAGTGGGTCTCAAAGGGTTTGATCACAATTTATGTAAACACATATTTCCAAGGCACTCCTTTATAATTATTGGGATAAAACAGGTTTGAAATCATTCCAATGTAAACTATAGGACAGTAAACCAGACATATCGTCTTAAACTGGAGAGATACAAAAATATGCATAAATAAAATAGTAAAATAAGATATGAATGAACAACACAAATAAAATACGTTACATGTATTTGTTATTGGCTATGGTAGGTTATTGGTTATGCTCACATACTTATTTAATTATTAAAATGTAAACCGATCTTTTTCATATGGGTGTTTAGAGTTGTACCCCCTAGATCTAGTCTCTAGTAATTCTGCTTAAAGTGCACCAGATTGAAGCATTTTACTTTAAAATGTTAAAACATTTCTTCCCGGAATGCCTGAGAAGGCAGATATGCTTGAATGGGGGGGGGGGGGGGGGGGGTTTCTTTAAAAGTTGGACTGTTGCACTGTTGTAGCTTCAGTGGTTCTCAGGTTAGTTACATAGCAGTTAATATAAACAGACTGATTAATGTGAATATTACTGTAAACTAACCTGTGTAAAAGTTTCTCAAATAAATGTAATTTTTTTAGTGGAAGAAGCATGTGTTTTGAACAAATCAATGACTGGATGTGTCAGAACTTTCTCCAATTAAACAAAGATAAAACTGAGGTAATGGTTTTTGGAGCCAAGGTAGAACGTATAAAAGTTAGCGCTGAGCTTCAGTCTGCAATATTCAAAACAACAGATAAAGCCAGACTGCACTACTGTAATGGTGTCTTCACAGGTCTCACTAAAAAATCTATTAGGAATCTGCAGCTGATTCAGAACGCCGCTGCTCGAGTCCTCACTAACACTAAGAAAGTGGATCACATCACTCCAGTTCTGAAGTCTTTACACTGGCTTCCTGTGTGTCAAAGAATAGATTTCAAAATACTGCTGCTGGTTTATAAAGCACTGAATGGTTTAGGCCCAAAATACATTTCTGACCTCCTGCTAAATGATGAACCATCCAGATCTCTCAGGTCTTCAGGGACTGGTCAGCTTTCTGTCCCCAGAGTCAGAACTAAACATGGAGAAGCAGCGTTCAGTTGTTATGCTCCAAATTTCTGGAACAAACTCCCAGAAACCTGCTGATGTGTTCAATACAGCCTACCTATACGTATGAACTCCATCCATAGATTAATGTGTTATGGAGCCTCCGTGACGGAGATCATTTTCAGTCTCTCATTTTCATTTTCACAGCAGGTTAGGCCAGGGGTTCCCAACCTTTTTTTTGGAAGTTGCCCCCTCCCCCCTTGTGTGTGTGTGTGTGTGTGTGTGTGTGTGTGTGGGGGGGGGACTTTCAACAGGAGTCATTTGGGGGGGCTCTTGGGAAAAAAGGTTGGGAACCCCTGGCCTAGCCTACTGTGAAAATGAAAATGAGAGACTGAAAATTATCTCCGTCACGGAGGCTCCATAACACATTAATCTAAGGATGGAGTTCATACGTATAGGTAGGTTGTGCCCCCCAGGTTGGGAACCACTAATCTAGACAATAAAACTGCACTTGGTCCCTGGGATGTGATATCCTCACCTACCTCCACTTAACCCGACGTCTTAAAACCTTCGTTGAGTCACTTTAGTGGCTAACATTAACGTGGGTTAGCAAGCTAACAATAGCATTTGTACGTACTTACTTAGCCGTGAAAGGTGTCGATTGAAATTCGACGTTGTCCCAGTCTTCTCTTCAATCTTCTTTCCACATAATGTGCATTTTGCACTGCTCTATCCCAATGTAGAAACAAAATATTTGAAAGCAAAGAGCACGATGCGGGGTGTGTCTCTGGACATCTTTAGACTGGTATATCGGGGGCGCGCCCAGTACGTGAACTCGCCTCGCAGGTGCACACGCCAGGATAGAGGACATCAGACTCCAGAGAAAACTATAGGTTACTCACGCAACCCCAGGTCTCTGAGTAACATGAAGTGAGATGTCTCACTATGGGATGTGCCTCATCGCGGAGCAAACAGAAGCATCAATCTCATTACGCCAATCCTGATTGGCTGGTGATCTTGACGTCAGCGTCAGGGGAAATCACCCCCTATAAGTAGCTTGCGCCACAACGCATGCATCATTCAAAATAAGCACCTCTTCTCGCTTCACCATAGCAAGGAGGGCCGTCTGGTGAGACATCTCACTTCATGTTACTCTGAGATCTGGGGTTACGTAAGTAACCTATACAGGGTGTCTGCGGGGTCTTAAAAAGTATTAAAAGTTGATCAATCAATTTAGTGAAAATTAAGGCTATTACAAAGTATTAAACGGCATTTTCCAAGGTATTACATTTTGTAGCTTGTTTTCAATAAGTACATCAATTGTCCAAAGAGGTTGTATTCTACAGTGTGCCTGAATGTAATCATTGCGTAGGTGTGTAGTGTGATTCTGTGTAGTTTATTGATGACATCCCGTTGGATTTGACGTCATCTGAACAGGACATCATCGCTCGCGGAGGTCCGTTTACGCCGGTTGTTAAGCAACAAGTCTGCGTCCAAATGGTTGGAAGATAAGGAGGAAGGACAATCAATACTGTATATAGTCAATGTGAGGTAAAGTGTGTCGCCAAGGTAACCGGTTAGAACTCCAAGTGGCGACAAGGTCTTAAAATGTATGGAATGGGTCTTAAAAAAGGTCTTAAAAGGTTTTACATTTGACTTCAGGATTCCTGCATATACCCTGCTATAGTTCTCATTCATAACACTCCGTTCGATATCTCACTATGGGATATTGTAGCTCCCATATTGCCAGACGAGCTTATCTCGAAAATCACCGATCAACCAGAATTGAACAGGTAGAGTCCCGACTCAACAAGGTGCCCATCACTGCTCGGGCCACGCTTGGAGCAGAGACGTCCAGCCTGTAAAAGCGGACAAAAGTGAGCGGCGAGGACCAGCTCGCCGCTGCACAGATGTCTTGGATGGAAACACCCTTGAACAAAGCCCAGGATGTAGCCAGGCCCCGAGTCGAGTGAGCCCGCAGACCCGAAGGTGCTTGCAAATTCTGACTCGTATAGGCCAAAGCAATTGCCTCCACAATCCAGTGGGAGAGCCATTGCTTAGTAACAGGCTTACCCTTGTGAGGGTTAGCCCAGGACACGAAGAGTTGGTCATTAAGACGAAGCTATTTTGATCTGTCCATATATGTGTGTAAAGCCCGGACTGGACACAACAGATCCTGCTGCTGTTCCCCGGAGGAAACCAGCGGCGGAGGAAATGCCTCAATGTCAATTGGGGTACACGAACCAACCACCTTTGGTGTAAAGGCAGGGTTGGGTTTCAACAACACTCTCGTTTGCCCTGGGGCGAACTGAGTGCAAGAGGGATGTACAGACAGTGCATGAATATCGCTGACCCGCTTGGCGGATGCCAGGGCCAGTAACAGCACTGTATTGAGTGACAGATGTTTCATGTCAGCTCCTTCCAAGGGTTCAAATGGGGTCATTCTGAGCCCATTTAAAACCACTGCCAAGTCCCATAAGGGCACCAGCTACCTGGAGACAGGGAGGAGCCTGCGAGCTTTATGAAGATAAAACGGCAAACCAAAGGATGTTGGCTAGCCGTCTTACCCTCAAAGCCCACATGGCATGCAGCAATAGCAGCCAGGTACACCTTGATCGTGGAGAAAGCTCTGTGTTTATCGATCAAGTCCTGTAGGAATGATAAAATAACCCCGACAGGACATTGAAAAGAGATGTGTCCTTCTTGAAGGCACCACTCCTCAAACACCCTCCACTTACAGTCGTAAAGAGACCTGGTGGAGGAAGCTCTCGCACTCTGAATAGTGTTTATCACCTTCTGAGGGAGTCCCACTGTATTCAGATTGTACCACTCACGGGTCAGGCCCATAGTGCCCCGCGCTCTGGGCACCCCCCCCGCCTGAGACAATCTGTCCCTGCGTGGTGGGGGCTGCCATGGCTGCCCGCACAACAGCTGATATATCTCCGCCAGCCCGTACGTTGCGGGCTAGGGCGGAAACATCAGTGTGTGGCGTTGCTCCTTCACTCTGGCCAGAGTTGGGGGTATCAGAGCCAGGGGTGGGGCGTTCGCTCCTAACAGTGCGTTTAAATCGTGCATTAAAGAGAACAGCTGTCATTGAGCATTTTTTCTTTATGCGAACAGATTTAACGCGGCTCCGCCGTAACGCACCCACAGCGGACTCACGATCCTTGGAGGTGGAGTCCAGTCTGCATAGAGTGGTGCACCTCTGGACAATAATTCTGTCCCGAGGTGCATAACTCCCGGTACCTGTGTCGCTCTCAGAGAGAGGAGACGTCTGCCGCTCCAAGGGATCAGTTTGTGTGCCAGTGTGTGTGACTGGGGACCACGCAACCTCCCTTGGCGGTTCATACACGATATCGTGTTGTCTGTCCTCACGAGGACATGGTGTCCTCTGAGAGAAGGCAGGAAGCGTCTCACCGGGCGACCTTCGTAAATACCCTATCAGCCTGTCTGACATGCGTCCGTGGTGACCACCTTCCGTGAAAGGACAGCACCCGTAGGCGCGCCCCGCACTAGAAAAGTCGGGTGTAGTGCCACTACGCATTACATAATAACCAATACTCTCCGCACGCCGTGGCGCGTGGGGTTTAGTTTTATTATGAGCCCCATGTTGAGTGGGTGCTTTACGAGGACATTTGTCTGCGTAATCTGACTCTGCTCGGCGGGCATTATAGATAAAACCCTTCTTTCTAGGAGAGAGAGGGCCTCTCTCTCCAGAATATGGGTTGACTCTCTCTGGGCTTGTGAAAACAGATAAAGTATAACTGTTTTGAGAAGCCCATGCAGATGTCGTGAGTATCTCCTGCTGTATGCTCCTTAGAGCCAGCTGAGTTGTCACGCTTACGGCTCCAGCCGGCACTGCGCATGCGTGTGACGGTGGTGCCTTTACAGCTCCAGCTGGCATTGCGCATGCGTGTGACGGTGGTGCCTTCACAGCTCCAGCCGGCACTGCGCCTGCCGGTGGTGCCTTTACAGCTCCAGCCGGCACAGCGCATGCGTGTGACGGTGGAGCCCTTACGACCCCAGCCGGCACTGCGCATGTGCGTGACGGTGGTGCCCTTAAAGCCCCAACCGGCACTGCGCATGCGCGTGGCGCCTTCACAGACCCGTCAATAATCCGCCTTTTGAGAGATGCCGTAGCTGCTCTCAAAAGGGGAAGAATTGGCGGGCTGTTTATTGGTTTTATTGATTTTCTTTTCATTTTTTTGAGCTGCGCCCTCGGCCTGAAGCCTGGATGCGTCAGCGACAAATGTTTTATGACAGAGGAATCAATCAGCATGTGACATGTGTATGTGCGGACTTGAGGATGGTGTTTAGGCATCTCTCGAGGCGGCGGGAACACATTCACGGAGGGGAGAAGGAGGGGCTGTCACACCGCTCGCTTCTTCTTCCTCGACTGCTGGCCGAAATTCTGGGTTGGCTGAGCCTGAGCTGCAGCCAGAACCGGAGATTTTCTCGGCCAACTTGCCCTTGTCTCGAGCTTGGGCTCCTCAGCTCCTTTGCATGGAGGCGAGAGCGGAGCCAAAAATTCCCTCGGGAACAATGGGCATATCCAGCACATCCTCCTTTTCCCGGTCTGGGAGAGTGGTGAGGTTGAGCCATTTCTCGCTCTTTCCTGCACCACCATGATCCCAATTGCCTTGCCCGTGGCCTGGACGGCGCAGCGTTGGACACGGAGACAAATGTCCGTGACCGCTGCCATCTCGTCCAGAGTGGCTGCCCCCGGGTTACCCGACAGGTCCTCGCAGAGCTCCGCTTGGTAGGCGGTTAACAGCGAGGACACATGCAGGGCCCTGGCGGACAACGCTGCCGCTTTGTAGGCCTTTTCAGTCATTGCTGACTGAAAACGGTTCAACTTTGCTGGCAGCGTGGGGTTCCTGCTTGGTGATGGGCCCACCTTTGGTAGAAGGTGAGCCGCTACCAGCGGTTCCATGGGCGGCATGCAGAGCAGGCCGAGCTTCTCCATTCCGTCCCAGTCTAGGGAGGAGGCACCCTGGATTGGGACCTTGTTGCTGAAGGGCCGGTCTCTCCACGAGACCGACACCACATCCAACATCTCCGGGAAGACTGGAAGGAGTTGTCTCTTTTTCCCCGCTGCTTGGGGAAGATGTTTTCCCTTGTAGCGGGACCTGGAGGTCTCCTTGGCCATTTCGGGCCACGGGACGTTGAGTCTGGCCGCAGTGCATTTACACACGGCCTGCAGGTCCATGCTCAGACCGGGCGAAGCTGGTGTGCTATCGCCCGGGAGAACAGCACTTGCCTCAGGCTTTGCAGCCTGAGCCGGTGACATGAAGGTGTCCTCTTCCTGTTCATCCGATTCGGACAGGAGGAACGCCAGGGCGTCCTCCTCGTAGTCAGGCCCGAGGACATCCTCCGCGGGTGTGACCATGGTGAGGTCTAACCGGGAGCCCCAGCTTGGTGGAGCGCGGGAAACCGTTCCCGCGTGTCTGGCCGTCACCGGGTCCCGGCCTGCCAGGGCGCGGGATTCTGGTTCTATAGCCATGGCAGATAGTGAGCCCCAGACCGACACGGAGAGGGGCTCACTCTCTGTGGCGGACGCCCACGTGTCCTGACTGCCGGTCGGCGGGTCCGTGGACATGGGGGGTCCTGTACCGACAGGCTAGCTTGTCGAGCTAACCGTCGGCAGAGGCTCTTAACAGTGAAGCGGACGCAATGTCGATAGCGCCTCGGGCGTGTTCCAGCCCGAGGCAGGACGAACAGACCTGGTGTGTGTCTGTGCTCGATATCTTCAACCCGCAGCCGCAGAGTCGAGCCACCGAGTCCCTGACTCCTCTGCTGTGAGGGAGAGGGGCGTCCATCTTGGCCGCCTCGTGGCGTGGAGAGGGCCCGCTCTCGACAGGTGGGACGGGGGTTCAGTCTGTGGACAGTGAAGCTTGCCCGGCTACTGTAGAGATGTGCTCTGAAGCGAGAAGAGGTGTTTGAATGATGCATGCATTGTGGCGCAAGCTACTTATAGGGGGTGATTTCCCCTGACGCTGACGTCAAGATCACCAGCCAATCAGGATTGGCATAATGAGATTGATGCTTCTGTTTGCTCCGCGATGAGGCGCATCCCATAGTGAGACATCGAACGAAGTGTTATGAATGAGAACTTGCTCGAGTCCAAGTCGGAGTGTCAATGTGCAAGTCCGAGTCATCATGGGGGCGAAATTCACACGATCAATCAGTGTCTGAGTTGAGTCACAAAAATCGGCACTCGAATCCAGGACTCGAGTCCTCCATCTGTAAGTATATCGCATATGTGTGGTGGCAATGACAAAAGCTGTTGAAATTATCTAAATGATAAGGAGCTTCAATTCTTCCTTTGGCATAGGATAAACTGGATCGTACTTTTATAGTTATTTATCTTTGTTGCCCCTGTGGTGTGAGGTAGAATGGGTGTCAGGGCAAAACATGGGTTGCAGTCGAATAGTCCAAAAATCAGCTTCTATCGTCTATTCCTATCCACTATTCCTTGACCTCTATGTGAAACGTCATGGGGTTAAGGGATAGTGGATAGGATAATTCAAAGGACTTAGGAGAACAGACTGCGGTGCTTTGAGAATCCGACTGCACTTACACTATTGACCTATTTAAGATGCGCCAGCGGATGTCATGAATATACCGAAGGAAATTGTTGTGCCAGAGTAACACAAATAAAATAAACACAGCAGCACAACAGCAAAACTGTACACTAAAAGTGCAGTAAAAAGCAATTAAACTTCTACAGAAAACATTAAACATAGACGGTCACACAATCAATGCAATTATTAGCAGTATTTAGTAATGCAAAAAATAAAACGTAGTAGCAGATACGTAATTGCACGTTATCATAGCATATTATTAACCTGTTAAGCTTTTTTTTTCTTCACGCAACTGTGTCTCAGGGCTTCTTAACATTTAACAACATATTAAAGGTGGGTAGGTAAGTTTGAGTAACCGACTCGAGATACACTTTTTGTTATATTCCATGGAATGCTCTTAACATCCCGATAGTAAAGTAACGTGTTATAGCAGAAAGTTTAATACAGCGTATTTCTGGTATATTCATTTTAATGTCACCTGATATATAAGATGTGTATTACTGAATTGGGTAACACAGTTAGAGAGACAATGGTCGTTCTGAATTATCAATAGATGTATTCATTGTAAGTGAGCTGACTTTGAGGTTGGAGGAAGTTCAGAGAAGGCCTTAGGGCAGGGGTGCCCACACTTTTTGGGCCGGTGGGCTACTTTTGAAATGACCAGCTCACCGAGGTCTACCAACCAAAAATAAAATCCCAAATTGCAAGGAGCTGAATAACACGTGTTATGTATACATGGGATAACTACAACAACGCTATTTGGGTTCTTGAACAGAAACAAATACATGAATACATAAAACTAAAATGGCATGTTAACCTCTCTCTATTTCTCTCTCTCTCTGTGAAGAAACACATAACAAGCAGGCTAAGAAACCACTCTCCATGTCCTGAAATCTTAAACATAAAACACAAATATAAGTACAAGGAATACAATAAACGAGTAGAACAGTCAACTTAGACACCAGACTCAAATGGGTCCTATGAACAGTCTCTCAAGGTTATAATGAAATAGGCATATTCATTTTCTCTCTCTCTCTCTCTCTCTCTCTCTCTCTCTCTCTCTCTCTCTCTCTCTCTCTCTCTCTCTCTCTCTCTCTCTCTCTCGTGAACGACGGGAGCCGGCTCTCGCCCGCGAACGAGCCGTTTTTTTGTTTTGTTTGCGGAGGGATCTAGATCGGCATGAAGGCACATTATGCAATCTGCAATGTGCACATTATCCCGCTTATTACACATGGCCACATTCTCAACAAAGTAACGACATGACTCCCAATATTAATTGAAATGCTTTTATGGATTTAGAAAATGATTTTATTGATTTAAAAAATAGTTTTATGTATTGATTTAAATTGACATGCATCCGCTAAGAAAAGTAGTCCGTTGTTACTGTTTGAACTAACGTAACAAAGGCAGGAACTGCTTCGATAGTGTTTTTGAGGAGCTTTTTTATTACAGATTTGAAAACATCGTTGCTTGCACAATGTGCACAAAGTAGCACGATTGCTGCAGCCTAGCAGCTGATCTCAGAGCACGCTCCCCTCTCCTGCAGGGGGGCGTGGTCAGCTGCAGCTCACAGAATCAGCCCCCTGCAAAAACAGCGCTGGAAAGAGCAAATGGAGCGAAATGAGGCATGGCATTTGATTTAATTATAAAAGGTATAATATGTGGTAAACTGAAGAGCCCTTTGGGAGCCGAAAGAGCCGGCTCTTCTTGGTGAGCCGAGCCAAATGATCCGGCTCACCAAGAAGAGCCGGAATTCCCATCACGACCTGGCACTTGACTGATGTAAATATCGCTTTGCATTCTGGGTTAACAGACTATTAAGTGGCAGGGAGGACAAGGGAGGAGGGATCAAAACCTGTTTTGTCTATTTTAACGGAGCTTGATTTTTTTTTTTTTTAATGAATGACTCACGGTCTACCAGCATTGCCCCCGCGGGCGACCGGTCGCCCGCGGTCGACGTACTGGGCACCTCTGCCTTAGGGTATAAGAATAGTTAACCTTTGTTAGTTAACTAATCCTAAGGATGTCATGAGACGATGATGTTTAAACATATACAAGTATAGTTTTCAGAGAGGCAGAACATGTGAACACGTGTGTTAGCTAATGTAAGAAAATGGGGCGAACCAGACGGAGTCAACGGCTGCTGACTCATTGCCTAGGGTTCGCCCAGGAGTGAAACCGGCCAATGGAGAACTACCAACTCACTGTCTAGGGCTCGCCCAGAAGTGAAATGGCCAATAAAAAATAGCTAGGGAAGAGCTACCGACACAACTCCTCCCACAGAATTTGTATGTAAGCTGTCCCAATGTTCATACTCTGCGCTGTCTTCTGACTGACTGTCCTGATACGTCTATCACACGGTGGTAGAATTCAGCCTGGAGTACTCTGCATTTTGTATTGTTGCTTTTACCATTAAACTCAGCTTATTGCTTATCTCATAACTCGGTGTTCGAGTCCTTTCCTTGAAAAGACTACTCATCAACGGACGGCGCGGAGCAGAGGTAAACATTCCAACCACTCGATTGGGTGGTGCTCCAACAATAGCAATGAATATCTTAAGTACTTTGACAAAAAATCCATAAAAAAAATTCATCTGTGGAAGCCGTAGTACTGTAAAAATACGACCAATCATTTTTCTCCAAAATTACCTACCCCACCTTTAAGGTTGGTGATTTTGGAGAAACCAGCTCAGCTAGTGTGCTAGAATTTGAAAATACACAACTGGAAAAAATCTGCTACTTGCTCACAGAGCCCCTCCTCCAACACACATGAATGTGCACATGACCAATGAGGGCACGAGATAAGTTTGTGCACAGATGGAAGGCTGACAGGCAGGTAGGCCATCCAGTTATTTTAGCCGGGCCGGCTCAGATGATTGGTCGTGCTTTTTACAGTGCTACGGCTTCCACAGATGACATTTTTTTATGTATTTATTGTCAAAGCAGTTAATATATTCATTGCTATCGGGATGTTAAGAGCATTCCATGGAATATAACAAAAAGTGTTTCTGACATAAATTACATACCCCACCTTTAATGTGTCATACCCACTTAACGGGAAGAAACTCCGCTAACTGACGATATGAACCATTTTTAGCCAAACATTACATTACATGTCACTTGTTAGACGCGAGTATAGACATACTCAATACTGTGGGCAATCCCCACAGGAGCAATTTGGGGTGAAGTGTCTTGCCCAGGGACACAACGACATGCTGACTGCAGTGAGGTTTGAACCTGTAACCCTGATCCGAACACCAACGCACTTTTTTTTTTTTTATCTTTTATTATCAAAAAATAGACATTTAACAGCACATCACAATTTACATAAAGTATTTATAGCATACAACTCAGACACAGTTAAATCATAATAGTTTCATAATTTGTATGAAACACAGACATAAAATGATGTAAACAAATAAACCAGATAACCAAACCAAACTCAAACAAATGAACAAAACAAATTAAACCAATCAATACAAAACATAACCCGTCTTTTTTTTTTTCATTTTTCCTTTCCACTGAAAAATAAATAAATATCGTCCCTTGCTTTATTTGTCAAAATTGAAGCACGGAGCTCCCTCCTCATCCATCTCAACTAATGGGCTGCCCTTTATAAAGTCCTCACAAAATATGTCCTTTTTTATGTGGTTGACAAGGTTGACAAGGTTGACATCCCTTTTTGTTGTCCTTTTCATTATATGCCACACGTCAGCCTTTTTACCCTCAAAATGGGCAATGTTCCTCCTTATCTTTACCGCGCACCTGGCATGGCACAGAACATAGTTTAATATATTCACATTGCATTCATCCTTCTTCTCAGTCACACCAAACAGCCACAGCTCCTTCCATTCAATTTCTCTCACATACCATTCACTCCAACATCTACTAACTAACTCTTTCACCCTTCCAAAAAAAATAACAAGCTCTCTACATTCAACAAATTCATGCAAACATGTTTCAACCTGGTCTCTAACAACACATTCTCTCTCAACAGTTGCATCAAATTGACTAATGATCAGGTTGTTAAACACCCTATTATACCGCAACAGAAAATCAAAATGTTCACATTCAATACTGTTCCATTTCATTTTCACATTCTCCCACATTCTTCTTCCAGTAAGACCTTTCACAACACTCGTCCATACTCTTTCTGATGCAGGTCTTCTAATAACATCCCCTTTTAACCATTTGTATATATTTTTAGTTTTAACATTTTCCATTTTAACATTGACATCTTCTTTCCTCACATAAAAATCAACCTCACTTTCAATCATTTTTGACCATTCACTCGGCATGCCATCTTTAATTTCCTTCATCATACGTTCAGCTGTCCCTAAATACATTACCTCATATATTTCCCTAACCTCATCCACTATCACCTGTGCCTTCATAAATCCTGGTACATACTCTAAAACTAAGTCCTTAACCCTTCTCATCCCCGCTCTCCACATTGGCAGATTGAATAAGGAACACTTCTCACGAGTGATCATGGGGTTAAGGAAAATCGGCTGCTCCCACACCTGCTGCACATTCACACACTCATACCTGACATACTTCAAAAACTCGCCCCATGCACTCATTAGTTCGCTTTGATAAGCACTCAAACCTTTCAACATCCCCTTATCTTAGCACCATAAAAACAGAACTATCACCACATCCTCCACATTTGTTTATTTTTTCTTTTAAGAATAATTTCCATAACTGATCTTCCTTATTTCCCCAATAGCGAACCATCGTTTTAATCTTAATTGCTTTAATTTTCCTTCTTAAATTTATCAGCTGTAAACCTCCATCCCTACACTCATTTTCTAACACTTCTCTAACTATCCTTACCCCCTCCCATCCCATTTAAACTCACTAACTATCTTATCTATTTCATTCACTACACTATCCAGCACATCTAAAACCGTCATTATATAAAGTGCCCTACTCATGATTAACCCATTCACTACAACTATCTTCCCCCTCAACTTAAGCCCCCTCATCTTCCAAAACATCAACGTCTTCACTAAACCATTCACTAACTCTACATTCTGTCTGTCCCTACCCTCCACTTCTTTAATCCCCAAATTGATCCCCTACACCCTAAAGTAATCCTTATTTTCCTTCAACCCTATATCACACCTCCTATCCCTCCAGACCCGGCGTCATGGGCGGGCCCCATGGGGCCGGGCCCGCCCATCCAGGATTTGGGCCCGACCATCCAGGATTTGGGCCCGCTGTTTTAATCAGGGCTGAATACAACATTTTAATTGTTTTATTATTATGTTCAGTGGCGGCGCCAGGGTATACTTGGGTAGGCTACAGCCATACCAATAAATGGCTTAGCCCCACCATGAAAAATGATTTTAAAGGAAGCTAAATAAAGTCCGACAACTCGCGCGGAGTAAATTGCACAGACAGCAGTTAGTAAGATTGATTTCAGTAGCCACTTGTCTGGAAATACCGAAGACTAGAAACGGTTTTGAAAACTTTTGTCACGAAGTGATCGTCTTCTCAATAGAACATCTTTGATAATGTCTTCTGGCCAATCAGAATCAAGATAACGACGTGGTGTCGTTGCAGGAAGTCCCGACGGAGAATATGTTTGCTGTAGTAAATCTCTATATACATCGATACAACATTACGTGTTGATAGAAATCAACACGTATTATTGTTTGATGATTGATGTATGGGCTGTCTTTCATTTTGACACACAGAACAATGGGGGCTATCCACCCTTATCCACAATGTAAAGTCATTCACAGCCTCTTCCCTCTTCTCTCTGTGAGGAGCAGCAGGTTCAGCTTTCAGAACAAAGTAACAACAAACTGAAATGGCATTCATTTTTTAAAATGTGTTGTGTAGTAATAGATTTATTTATTTTTCTTCTCAAGAGAGTACCAGAATGTGTATTTTATGTTAGTATTTCAAAAAATCTCCTGGGGGAGAATCTCCCCAGACCCCCCTGCAACTGCGGTCAACTCAGCCGTCTCTCAAATTTGCTTGGTCAAATGAGCAGCGCTTCATTTTTGAGTGCGCAATTAATAGCGTATTTACGGTAATCGCCGAGAAGTGGCGCTGACGCTAGTACAAGTGTTTATGCTATATTTGATCAATCAATCAATGATATTTGATGAGGGATAAAATGATTTTTAGCCATAAGTTCTTAATACAATTGGTACTGTTGGACTCAGTACATGTAAGACTACTACCAAAAATACAATCAAGTACTTTTACTGTGTACTTTTTGAGTAATACTCTGTCAAACTCCCTTCCAGAGTACAATAATGCATGTTTTCTGCCATCTTTGATGAGAGATACAATCTTTTTTTGCAATAAGTTCTTAATAAAATCGGTTATGCTGAATTCTGTACTACTTGGACTACTACCACGAGTACAATCAAGCACTTTTACTGTGTACTTTTTGAGTAATACTTGTTTAAACTCCTGTCCTGAGTACACAAAAGAATGTATTCTGCCATCTTTGATTTGAGATAAAATGATTTTGTGCAATAAGTTCTTAATGAAATTGGTACTGTTGGATTCAGTACTACTTGGACTACTACCAAAAGTACAATCAAGTACTTTTACTGTGTACTTTTTGAGTAATCCTTTGTCAAACTCCCCTCCAGAGTACAATAATGCATGTTTTCTGCCATCTTTGATGAGAGATAAAATAATTTTGTGCTATAAGTTCTTAATGAAATTGGTACTGTTGGATTCAGTACTACTTGGACTACTACCAAAAGTACAATCAAGTACTTTTACTGTGTACTTTTTGAGTAATCCCCTGTCAAACTCCCCTCGAGAGTACAATAATGCATGTTTTCTGCCATCTTTGATTTGAGATAAAATGATTTCGTGCAATAAGTTCTTAATGAAATTGGTACTGTTGGATTCAGTACTACTTGGACTACTACCAAAAGTACAATCAATTACTTTTACTGTGTACTTTTTGAGTAATCCTTTGTCAAACTCCCCTCCAAAGTACAATAATGCATGTTTTCTGCCATCTTTGATGAGAGATAAAATGATTTCGTGCTATAAGTTCTTAATGAAATTGGTACTGTTGGATTCAGTACTACTTGGACTACTACCAGAAGTACAATCAAGTACTTTTACTGTGTACTTTTTGAGTAATCCCCTGTCAAACTCCCCTCCAGAGTACAATAATGCATGTTTTCTGCCATCTTTGATTTGAGATAAAATGATTTCGTGCAATAAGTTCTTAATGAAATTGGTACTGTTGGATTCAGTACTACTTGGACTACTACCAAAAGTACAATCAAGTACTTTTACTGTGTACTTTTTGAGTAATCCCCTGTCAAACTCCCCTCCAGAGTACAATAATGCATGTTTTGATTTGAGATAAAATGATTTCGTGCTATAAGTTCAAAGATGGCAGAAAACATGCATTATTGTACTCTGGAGGAGAGTTTGACAGGGGATTACTCAAAAAGTACACAGTAAAAGTACTTGATTGTACTTTTGGTAGTAGTCCAAGTAGTACTGAATCCAACAGTACCAATTTCATTAAGAACTTATAGCACAAAATGATTTTATCTCAAATCAAAGATGGCAGAAAACATGCATTATTGTACTCTGGAGGGGAGTTTGACAGGGGATTACTCAAAAAGTACACAGTAAAAGTACTTGATTGTACTTTTGGTAGGACTGAATCCAACAGTACCAATTTCATTAAGAACTTATAGCACAAAATCATTTTATCTCAAATCAAAGATGGCAGAAAACATGCATTATTGTACTCTGGAGGGGAGTTTGACAGGGGATTACTCAAAAAGTACACAGTAAAAGTACTTGATTGTACTTTTGGTAGTAGTCCAAGTAGTACTGAATCCAACAGTACCAATTTCATTAAGAACTTATTGCACGAAATTATTTTATCTCTCATCAAAGATGGCAGAAAACATGCATTATTGTACTCTGGAGGGGAGTTTGACAAAGGATTACTCAAAAAGTACACAGTAAAAGTACTTGATTGTACTTTTGGTAGTAGTCCAAGTAGTACTGAATCCAACAGTACCAATTTCATTAAGAACTTATAGCACAAAATCATTTTATCTCAAATCAAAGATGGCAGAAAACATGCATTATTGTACTCTGGAGGGGAGTTTGACAGAGTATTACTCAAATAGTACACAGTAAAAGTACTTGATTGTATTTTTGGTAGTAGTCTAACATGTACTGAGTCCAACAGTACCAATTTTATTAAGAACTTATGGCTAAAAATCATTTTATCCCTCATCAAATATCATTGATTGATTGATCAAATATAGCATAAACACTTGTACTAGCGTCAGCGCCACTTCTCGGCGATTACCGTAAATACGCTATTAATCGCGCACTCAAAAATGAAGCGCTGCTCATTTGACCAAGCAAATGCGAGAGACGGCTGAGTTGACCGCAGTCCCCTGCAGGGGTTGGGTTTTCAGCATGTCAGCTCTTTCACAATTCAGTTTTCCCGGGAAATGTAAGTTTCGGGGTGGGCCCGCCCTGGTACATCAAATGCCCGCCCAGAGACGTATGTCTGCCGCCGGTTCTGTATCCCTCACCTGTCCTATATACATCATCTCTGATTTATCTAAATTCACCTTAGCTCCTGATGCCCTACCATACAAATTAACTATCTTCAAAACCTCCCTAACACTTTCACTATCTTTAACGGTAATGGTGTTTGTCGTCTGTATACTAAACTAACCCTCCTTCCTGGCACCTCCACTCCTTTGATAAACCTGTTTTGCCGCAGCAGAGCCGGGAGGGGCTCGGCTGACAGCGCGTACAGCATTGCTGAGAGAGGGTATCCTTGCCGGACCGACCTCCCTAACTTAAACACATTGGTTACCACCCCATTATTTTGTACACAACTGACTGCACTAATATAAATCCTCCTTACCCACCCTATTAATCTTTTCCCAAATCTTGCCATCTCTAACACTCTATACAAATATCCATGACTAACCCTATCAAAAGCTTTATTTAAATCTAAACTAACTGCTATCCCACCTACTGTATACCCTCCCTCATGTGACTAATGGTGTCCCTAATACTACTAATAGTGTCACTAATATCCCTCCCTGGAATACGATACGCCTGTGTGCTCCCCACTACTGATTTTATAACCCTCTTAATTCTATTTGCTAACACCCGTGCTAGTACTTTATAATCTGTGTTTAACATACTAAGTGGCCTATAGTTTTCTAACTTATTCCTATTTCCTTTCTTATACAATATACTAATAACTCCCGTAGATATACCGGCCGGCAATTCATCCCTCTCCTCCAGGCTCTTGTACAGTTTAAGGAGTATTGGTCCCAGCCCCTCCCTAAACTCTATATAGAACTTGGACGTCAGACCATCTATCCCTGGACTCTTATTCCTACCTAACCCCGCTATAGCTAACTCTATCTCCCCTAATCCTATCTCCCCTTCACACATGTCTCTACCTTCATCACTCAACCTAGCTTCATCTATCACCTGTTCTAAGCTCTCCCTATCAATCTCCTCAGCCTCAAATAACTCCCTATAACATTCCTCAACTCTGTCGGCTACCCATACAAAATCTGATATTATTTCTCCTCCCTTTCCCTCAACCTGTTCTATATTATTCTTTCCCTGCTTTATTTTCTCTAAAGCCAAAAAAACCCCTGTACTTTTCTCTCCCTCAACCGCATACCTAGTCCTACTTCTAACTAGCACCTCTACATTTCCTCATCTCTATCTCCCTAGCTCATCCTTCAAACGACTATATTCATCTAGATCTCTCCCTATTTCTATATCTACCCTTTGAGCCTCTAAATGTAACTCTTCCCTAACCATTTTCTCTTTCTCTCTTTCTATTGTATTCCTACTTTTACAATATCCTTTACTTATCCCTTTTATTTCATTTTTAAATCCCTCCCAACACAACCCCACATCCTCACCATTCAGACCTCCCCTTTTTTCCATACATTCTCTCACTTTAACCTGATATCCATCATCAGTCAGCAGACAGGCATTAAGGCACCACACTCCTCCTCCTCCTCTTCCTTTTATCACTGCTCCAATGCAGAAACTTAAGATATTATGATCACTCATTCCTATACTCAATTCTGCCAATTTCCCCCCCCACACTAAATCTATTCTACTCTGTTTTAATATCCCTCCCACCACTTGATTCCCCGCTCCCTACTATTCCTTTCCCTCCACACATCCAACAGCCCATTTGTCCCCATTATTGTTTTGAGAGCACCACGTGATGAATCCAACCTGATCTCACCAGAATGCGTGAGTCCACCACGACTCCTTTACACCGCATTGCGTGGTAGAGTCACGAACTTTGTTACATTTACGTGTCTGCACCACGCAAACAACCCTAATGTAAAGTGAATGAGGCTGCTTTGTCGTGGTGCATACACGCATTTCTACAACGTCCAGCAGTGAGCTTTTATTCTATAAAACGTTTTTAAAATATACTTTATAGCTTGTAGTAACTCACGGGAGGCTGCTTTTATTTTATTTGTATTCATAATCATTTGTATTTTTCATCAGAATGTATTATGGTGCATTAGTTACCAATTTTTGTTCTCAAAAAACAGTGCATTGTGTGTAATACAACTGTGATTTTTTATTAAATTAGTTTTAAGGAAGGCCAGAGCTTCAGCTGTGTCAAATATATTGTTCCCTTTAGTTAACGTTTTTTAAAAGAACATTATATTATGATTTAATCATGTCCCCTTTATTGTATTACGGAGAGCAATGCGTTATCCATTCCCATTGGATAACGCAGGATTTTACACCCGGAAGTACGTATTCTCTTTACTGTCGATTGATTTTACAGTGATATCTGCACTACTCAAAAACACCAGATTATCCTTGTTGATTACACAACATTGGTAGGTTTAAATTGTGTACAATGCTTTTGTAATTTTCCCCTTCGATTCGGAGAAACAAATATTTGTTCAGTTTAGGATGGCCGAAGACACTACACTACCCAGAATCCTTAGCTATTGCCTCAAGCTCTGTGATTGGTTGACCTCCAACTGCATTCCATATGAAAAAAAACGTTTCGTAAAAGATAAAATCATACTTTATTCAGCAGTGCTTGCTTTACTCTTTGAAAGTCATCACATGAATGCATTGTAATAAATGGTTTGGCTGCATTAAATATTACACATCTGTCGAAGTTCTTTATTTATCTACAGAGATCTGGCCTCAGAATAGACCTGAAACTATTATTTTACCGTTCTGTTTTAATTTCACAATAAAGTTAGTAGTAATCATTTGTTTTGATATTATTGTTTTTTATTAACTACTAGACCACTGGGTCATGTTAAGACCATCTTTTCTGTGTTGCTGTGGGGTTTTTCCATCGCTTTTGTGTTACAAATATCAAAACAATAACTAAATATATCCGTCGTAAACTAAACCAGAAACAGCAGTATATTTTATTTTGTTAACACTGTAAACTTGACAGCTTGTTAACCCGCACCTCCTACTGGTTAAAGCACGTTATTACATGTTTAGAGTAATGCAATGCAGGTAGATTGTGTTGCTTTTTAATGACTGTTTAAAATGCCTTTTTCTTAATGTCTTTCATTTTGTAAAGCACTTTTGAATGTGTTATATTTGATGAAAACATTTAAATATTACAAGTATTTGATATTCCCAGTATTACTTATATATGCATTTACTTTTTTTCTTGCCCTAATTTTTTTTTCTCTCCAGTTTTCGTTAGTTTTCTTTATTTGTTTGTACTCCTTAATTTCTATACGTTTTTGACGAAATAAGTGCCATTATTATATTAATGCTAATGATGATGCACGGGAGGGCTACTCCCCATAAGCTATGCTTCAGCCCTTCCGCTTCTACTAATTTTGTTCATTTGTGTGTATGAATTATACGTTTTTGTTTTTGTATGATTTTAGTAGAATAAATAAAAAAAATAAAAAAAATAATTAAGAGTACATACAAAATAGTGGGAAAGTAGAAGGCCAATGATATAAATATATAATAGAAAATATCAAGAAGATACTGTAAAGTGATCTCTACAATAAAACAGTTTAGTGCCTGATAGGAGGATGTGCAAAACAGACACACTGATAAGGCTTTATTTAAACATTAAAGAATACTTTAGATTAAGGTCTTCTTTTAAATGAGAAAAAAGCTTTGGGGGTATCTATCTACAGATAAATATTAAGCCTGACAAAGTACTTAACGTCTAATATATTGCATGGTTAGTTTTGGAACTTGACAATCAACTTTCCTGCAATGTTAACTATGTTGAAGCACTTATTTTAACTGATATTATACATATTAATTATACTCTTATAAGATGTATGTAGCAGGGTTTCCGTTAGCCGGTAATTACCGGTTTTTAGCTGGTACAATTTATAAAAAACCGGTAAATTCAAAACCTGACGGTCAAAATGTCTGGTAATAATTAGGGATGCTCCGATAGATCGGCCGCCGGTCATTATCGGCCGATATTCACTCTTAATAGTTTGATCGGTGCTCTCTATAAAGGCCGATCAGGAGAGCTGGATCTGATCGATATGGACATAAACGCGAGTGAAGTGTAACCGGACGCGAGAGAGAGATCAGATCAGCTGCTGAGTCTGACCGAGACACGCAGCTCTGCATAATCACCTGAAGCCCCGCCCTCTGTTTAGCGAGCTGCAGGAGCTGCATGAGAAACTGACGTGCTGTCAGGAGAGAGAGGGAGGGAGAGGGGAAAAGAGAGGATCCGTTTCTCCCGTGTTATTATTCAAAGTTGATGTAAACTTCTGAATAATGTACGTCATCTACTACAAGTAGTTTGTTTGAATGTAATAATTATGTTGTTTGTTGTTTGTGGAATCATTTATTGAAAAATTAATCTGAATTTTTTCGATCTGTTACGATTATAAACTGAAGCAATATAAAAATGAGCCCCGTGAACTGAGTTTTAAACATCAGCATATCTGCTCATAGTCCGGTAAATTACCTGCTTACGGAAACTCTGCTACACAACTCTTATTATTAGGGCCTGAGCACGTAGTGCAAAGACCTATTGAAATCGTCAGTATTATTATTCTTCTGTTACCGGTTCTGCACTTTCGACCTGTTTTTGAGGGGGTTACGACACTATTCATGTAGCGACATTTGGCAACGCCGCCAGGACCGGTGAAAATGTTAACATTCTGGATTCGATGGGAGAAATGTTTTCAACTTGCTCTCTAGCGCCACCTGTGTAAATTCAGTGTTTCGAAAAATTTACAAAGTTGCAGCGTAAGTCTGACGGACCTGAAATTTTGCACACTTATCCGGGTGGAGCAGCTCTACATATTATCCTCTCATATCCCGAAGCTCCGCCTACTTTGATTTTTTTTTAATTAGCATAATGTGAAAAACATTGAAATATTAACTTAAATTCCAATTTCTTGATTTTCCAAACCAAACTTAGTGCACAGCATCAATGGAGGGGCAGACACATTACCGTACAACATGAGCACGAGGTGTGGAAAAATGTGGCCGACATCAATCAAAACGTATTAGCAAAAGGGTGTGGCCTACACATAAATGCTCACAATTCATCCAAAATATATCCAAATATCACAGATTTCGGTGGATAGGTTCAGTGTGTCTTGGGGAATAGGCACAACAAACAATGTTCATTTCGAACAATAGGGGGCGCCAAAAACACAACTAATTTATATCTCAAGAACCGATGGACTAAAAAAATATATATTGTCATAGACATACTGGCAGGGTGAGTATAAACTGAGATTTAAAGGGTCGCAACCAATGAAAAATGTGGGCGTGTCCTATTCAGTTTTTTCTCGAAATCGAAGGGTTAAAAAATGTACCGAGCCATAAGTAGGGGAGAAAATGAGTTACGGCCTTTAAATTCGGAACGCATGTCACAGCCCACAACCTTTTCCAGACTGTAGAAAAAAATCAGACGTTTTAGCAAATATGTCTCAGTAGCGCCCCCTATTGTGCGGTAGTCAAATATAGTTTCTTCGAACTACCCGAAACTTGGCACAGAGATTCCTCATGGAAATGCGGACATATTTCAAAATGGCTTCCATTATCCCATGAAGTCGGCCATTTTGAAATATGTCCATTTTAAGCGCATTTTCGAAAACTTGTCCTAGGAAAATGATCGGAAAAATTTAAAACCAGGACAAGACCAGCCCATATCCAATGTGATGCTAAATTGCGAATGAATAGTCGACTGCTCAAACGGGGAGCTCGTAAGCTAACGGAACATGTACCAATTTTGACGATTTAAATGCCACAAAATCGTTAAAATGACTTTCGGACGCAAAACTTGGAACACAAGTCACAACCCACGTCTTTTTCCAGACTGTACAAAAAAAATGTACATTTTTGTACACCAGCTCAGTAGCGCCCCCTATTGTGCGATAGTCACATATAGTTTCTCCAAACTACCCCAATCTTGCCACAGACATTACTGATGGAATTGCGGACATATTTCAAAATAGCTTCCATTAGCCCCACCCCCCAGAAAGTCGGCCATTTTGAAAAATCTGTGTTATTCATGCATTTTAAGCGCTTTTTCACAAACACCTCCTCGGGAAAAGATCGGGAAAATTCCAGTCCAGGACAAGTTAAGCCCATATCCAATATCATGTTAAATTGCGAATAAAATAGTTGCTAGCTCAATCGGGGCGAACGTAAGCTAACAGAGAATGTACCATTTTTGACGATTTACATGTCTCAAATGACTCCAAACTACTCGCATATAGTTTTCCAGATATTCACGAAATGCTGTATACACATTGCAATTATGATGGAACACATATTTCAAAGGGCTTTTGATTAGCCCCGCCCCCCACAAAAATGGCAATTTCCAAAGATGGCCCGTTTTCATGCATTTTGCGCACATTTTCCCACACTATCAAGCTCCACATTTGTGGAATCAGCTTCCAATTTGTGTTCGGGCAGCAGACACCCTATCAGTTTTTAAGAGTGCGCTTAAGACCTTCCTTTTTGATAAAGCTTATAGTTAGGGCTGATTAGATTCAGCCCCTAGTTTTGCTGATATAGGCTTAGTTTGTCGGGGGACATCTTACTTCTTCCTTGTCTCTGTCTATACCTGTGTACTCTCATGTTCCGATTAACCCAGCTTCCCCAAATGTCTTTCTTTTTGGTGTCTATATATACGCCGGGATCCGGAGACATGGATGATCCTGCGGTCCTGTGTCCTGGATCGCGAGCCCTGGATCTTGAGTCGTGGCTGTGGTCCTGGATCATAGGTCCTGGATGGATATCCTCGTGGATTCATCTTCCTATTATACACACATGCATTTCCAAACATTTGGACTACCTATGTTGCAAATGAATTATCTTTTCAATTTACACACCGCATCTATTGCACGTCTGTCCGTCCTGGGAGAGGGATCCCTCCTCTGTTGCTCTCCCTGAGGTTTCTCCCATTTTTAGGGCCTGAGCACGTAGTGCAAAGACCTATTGAAATCGTCAGTATTATTATTCTTCTGTTACCGGTTCTGCACTTTCGACCTGTTTTTGAGGGGGTTACGACACTATAGCAGGGGTGTGGAAAAATGTGGCCGACATCAATCAAAACGTATTAGCAAAAGGGTGTGGCCTACACATAAATGCTCACAATTCATCCAAAATGTATCCAAATATCACAGATTTCGGTGGATAGGTTCAGTGTGTCTTGGGGAATAGGCACAACAAACAATGTTCATTTCGAACAATAGGGGGCGCCAAAAACACAACTAATTTATATCTCAAGAACCGATGGACTAAAAAAATATATATTGTCATAGACATACTGGCAGGGTGAGTATAAACTGAGATTTAAAGGGTCGCAACCAATGAAAAATGTGGGCGTGTCCTATTCAGTTTTTTCTCGAAATCGAAGGGTTAAAAAATGTACGGTAATATATATTGTCCTAAGTAATTGTATGTAGCTGTGTTCAAAGGAGTAAACGTTACAAGGCCGTGCGGGGGGAGCTGCCAGACCCAGACGTCCTCAAAGTCAGCGAGGTATACAAGGACCTCTCAGCAGACATCTCACCACGAAAAAAAAACGAATGGCTCACTACTCAACTCAATCTTGTGCACAGAGCCTATAGAACACATAATTTAAACCAGCAGGATGTAAACAGAGGAGAACAGCCGGTCTGATTTAGTGCCATGTGATTATCCTGTAATGAGTAACATACACAGTGTTGATCGACTATATAAACAGTTCATTTATTGTCTCGATACATGTGTTGTGTAAGACATTTGAATCAATTTGATACGTCAATATTAAATGTACCTTTATTTTGAAAAACTTTATTGTGAATGACAAACCGGATGTCACATTTCCGGTATTTCCGGTTTAGGGAGAGACTTAATTCAGGTAGCTTGCCTTGGCTGTCTGTGTGCGCGGAGGTTTTGTCATCAACAGACTCATTAAACTACCCACTTCTCGGTACATAGAAACCCTGCTCCACGGTCAAACGTGAGTAATATCGCAATTGGTGTGTTATACTGAAATGTGTTGACCTATACTTTATACTTTATTTATATATATGTATGCTTTTCATTGGAACAGTGTGTGCAGTGCTAATGCTAATACCTAGCGCCACTTGTTTTGATGTACGTTTTTGTTGGTAACCTCGCTAGTTTGTGTCTTTTAGTGTTGAGGTGGGCACCGTTAGATTCTGTGTCTCCTTGCGGTCATAAACAATGTGTTTGATGTGGAGCTAGGATAAGTAATAAGGGAGCTAGGAGTGATTTTCGGTGCAGTAATAGGTTAGCATTTTTCGCTCGGGGCTAATTCAGAGGCTCACTGTTGGCATTGTGTGTTTTTTGTGAAAAAATAAATGAAAAAGATCAGTTAAATTAGTTTTTTTCCCGTTCTATGGATATAAAATATTCATAGTTTATTAAATATTAAGCTTCCTTAGACGTTGTTTCCTGAAAATGACGCGATTACGGGTCCGTGGGGCCTAAGACGATAACAGAGTATGTTTTATTTTTATTTTATTTATTTTTTTACAACAGTTGTATTTGGATGGAATGAATACCTATAGTGATAATACAAAGTAATAAAATGATTTTTACAGTGAAAACGTTCAAATGGAACTGATGGTTCCCAAATTACCCAGAGGTGAGGTGGACTTTATTTTTCTAAACCTCTCTTAAAAAGGTCAAATTTCACTTGTTTTGCATCAATCTTGATACAGGGTACTTATTATATGTTATAGTTTGGATTCCTAAAGCTTATAGTCTACTAAACTCATCATTCAAGGGTGGTTTTCACTATAAGTAATGTTTTTTTTTTAGGCGGACATTAGAATTGACATGTTTTTACTATGTTAAAATAAAAACATCTCTATGGTACGGTGGCCCTGAGGTGCAAGAAACCACAGCATTTCACAAAACACAACAGAATTTCACAAAACGCCACAGCATTTCACAAATCGCCACAGCATTTCAGAAAACACAACAGCATTTCACAAAACGCCGCAGCATTTCACAAAACACCACAGCATTTCACAAAATGCCACAGCATTTCACAAAACACCGCAGCATTTCACATTGGACGGAAAGGGTATTCCTTAGGGAGAACACTTATTGTTTGTGATATTGTTTGTGGACAGAGCCAGCCAGAGAAGCACTGCTGTGATTGGTTGTTTTTGCTGCCAATCAAGAAATGACTTCGTGATTGGACCAACACATCAGCCGTTAGCTGTTAGCACACACTCAGAGCTCACAGCTCCTCATATCTGTTCAGAAACTGGACAAAAGTTAAAGATATGCAAAACACAGACTGTCTATGTCATGGTGAATACAGTCGCTGCTTTATTTATGTCTGTATGATGTTGTTGTGAGTGTGGACGGAGCAGCTACAGGTTAGTTTAGCCTGATCGATCCGATTCCGATTTACATGGAGATCCGGCCCGCCCCCTCTCCAGCGTCTTTTTTGAATCACAGGAGTAAACACAGAATTAATGCTTTATTAATTCATGGTTTTTAAGGGGCTTATCTCCATGTAAATACTATGGTAGACTATCCAGTTACTAAATCAGCCTACTATCACCTAAAGAACATATCTAGGATTAAAAGACTAATGTCACAGCAGGATTTGGAAAAACTTGTCCATGCCTTTATCTTCAGTAGACTCGACTGCTGCAATGGTGTCTTCACAGGTCTCACTAAAAAATCTATTAGAAAGCTGCAGCTGATTCAGAACGCCGCTGCTCGCGTCCTCACTGACACTAAGAAAGTGGATCACATCGCTCCTGTTCTGAAGTCTTTACACTGGCTTCCTGTGTGTCAAAGAATAGATTTCAAAATACTGCTGCTGGTTTATAAAGCACTGAATGGTTTAGTCCCAAAATACATTACTGACCTCCTGCTAAACTATGAACCATCCAGATCTCTCAGGTCTTCAGGGACTGGTCAGCTTTCTGTCCCCAGAGTCAGAACTAAACATGGAGAAGCAGCGTTCAGTTATTATGCTCCAAATATCTGGAACAAACTCCCAGAAACCTGCAGGTCCGCTGCAACTCTGACTACTTTTAAATCCAGGCTGAAGACTTTTCTTTTTGTCGCTGCTTTTAATTGAACTATTCATATCTTAAACTGCACTGTAACTTTTATCCATGTACTTTTTCTTGTAATGTTTAATTGAACTATTTATATTTTAGACTGCACTGTAACTTTTATCCATGTATTTTTCCTTAATGTTTATTTGATTAGCTTTTCTTTTTTAATGCTTAATGTCTTTCATTTTTTTTTTTGTAAAGCACTTTGAATTGCCTTGAGTTGAAAAGTGCTCTATAAATAAACTTGCCTTGCCTTGCCTTACCCAATATTCACATCGCTCTAATCGCTTGAGTTTCACCGCGGCTGTCAGCTGTGTTTGCTCCTGTCATTCAAACAAGACGCGCTGGAGAGGGGGCGGGAAGTATCTCCATGTAAATCCTATAGGAGATACCAACTACAACAAAATGAACATATTTGACAGTGATTTAATTGTAATACACGTTTCAAAGTGATGCCGAAGTAACTAATACTGATAACGGTTAGTAAAAACCATGAATTAATGCTTTGACAAGTCTGCAGACAAGACGGCAGGCGAAAAGCTTTTAAAATGCGTGTTTTCAGAATGGAATCGGATCCATCAGGCTAAACTAACCTGTAGCTGCTCCGTCCACACTCACAACAACGTCATACAGACATAAATAAAGCAGCGACTGTATTCGCCATCTGTGGTTTGTACATATTTAACTTTTGTCCAGTTTCTGAACAGATATGAGGAGCTGTGAGCTCTGAGTGTGTGCTAACGGCTGATGTGTTGGGAGGGACCGGTTGGGACATATTGCGCTGTCGGACGTTGACCAATCACGAAGCGTCATTTCTTCACTGGCAGCAAAAACAACCAATCACAGCAGTGCTGTCTGGCTGGCTCTGTCCAATCATAAACAAGAAGTGTTCTCCCTACGGAATACCCTTTCCGTCCAATGTGAAATGCTGTGGTGTTTTCTGAAATGCTGCGGCGTTTTGTGAAATGCTGTAGCGTTTTGTGAAATGCTGTTGTGTTTTCATTTTAAGTCATACGCTAATATTAACCAATACACAGCTTCAATTATTACTTTACTTACCTTGACCACATAACAGCTGTATTGAAGGTTTGCTTTTTGGTCAATAAACACAACAACAAAAAGCAAACTCCACTGGTATGGAACATACATGGCCTAATATCAAGAGGAGATGCGTTTACTGAGTAAACAAACAGTCAAGGGCAGAACGTCTGCACAACCCACTGCACCGCACGCCACGGTTAACCTGTTAAGCCGGCGGGGACCCTGGTTTTTTTTTCCACGACACTGTGTCTCAGAGCATCTTAATATTTAAAAACCTATTAATGTGTTATACCGGATTAAAGAGCAGAATCTCAGCTAACTGACGATAAGAACTATTTTTACCGAAACAAAACAAAAGTCTCACAAGAAGCGTTAGCATTAGCCCTTAGCTAAAACGGGCAGATGCTACTTCCGGTGCTAACTAGCAAAAACGACCTTTAAAACTTAATGTTTTCTGCACAAACTACATATCATCTGAAAGCTGATACTCCACAGATTATTTTTGTTATAAGTATCATCACTGTAGGACACAAACTCACTGAGCTATCAGCCAGAACAGAGAAGAAAAAAAACAACAGTTTTCAAAACCATAACAATAAGTATGTCTTACCGTTGCTGTTTTGTGATCAAAGCTCTTGTTCAAGGGAATAAAAACGCTGTTTAAGGTTAATCCAATGTCTCTTAGTCACTTTAGAATTGTTCCTGATAATCTATCATTACTTTCATGGCGGCAGAGTAGGTATAAAGTTTTGCAGTCCCGAGCTAATGCTGTCTCACGTGCGGTTTACGCAAACCTCTCTCTACTTGACGTAAGTGTTTAGCGGGACTTACTAACTGTCACTCGATTCTATTGGCTCCAACTGTTCAGAAAAGGTGTCAATCACCCAAATCGACCAATGGGTTCCAAAGATATGATCCTGTGTAGTATAAACTACGCCCGCTCCGGCTCCATTACGCATTACGCAGCCAGAAGGGAGAGCTTCACCACCGAGGCGAGCAGGTGCTAGAGATTCTAGCTGACGATAGCGGGGCTTTGATCATACCAAATGACTCTTCGTCGGATGATGAAGATCTCCTCCAGCCAGACCTGGATCCGGGCAGTAGTGACTCGGATGTTGAACTTCCACCACGGGAAAGGTATGTAATCTCTCTGTTTTTATATATTACTTATGTGTTTGGTGGAACTGCGTCACAGTGCTAGCTTAGCCAAGAAGCTACAGGAATGATTAGGCAAAATGCTAAATCGTTTTACTTGTCTTTTTGGAGTTACATTTTCAAATGAATGGCCAGTGAATGAATATACATGTGTTTACTTATTTATTTGGTGTAATATTTCATTTATAGTCCAATATTATCCTATAAGTATAAGCCAGTGAATTAATCTAATCTCTTTGTTTTTCCACATTTGTTAGATGCAGCAGGACAAAGCCACACACCCAGAAGACTGTCAGGGAGCAGCTTGCTGCAGAATTGTTGGAGTTTGCTGAAGGCCCTGCTGAAGGCCCTGCATCTCCACCACCCCCTCCTCCATCACTCACATGCATGCCCGAGTATTATGGGGAAGATGCAGTCCGGGACACGAACGTTTGAGAAATTACGAACGGCTCATTTCGGAGGACACGCGCACATCTGCTTGACGCCGGGACGACCAGCGACCCTCCCCTACAGGCGCTCGGACGCGAAGGCCCGCCCACAACTGCGTGCACGTCTGTGACCGCAGTTTTAATTATTATTGAAATATGACCGGTAAGTTTCAAATTTGTCCGGTAAAATAAATTCTGCCCGGACATTTGACCGGCGAGAAAAAATCCTAGCGGAAACCCTGGTATGTAGATAGAATAAGAAATGTGCAGAATATGTTTAATGCTGGAGGTATACACACATATCGATAGATGTCTTGTAATGCACTGTTGAGGAACATGTGACCCACGTTTTTCATTCATTCATTGCATAACTACACCGTAGTTGTGTATATATGATATGTCAATAAACCTTAGAAAATATTGAAATCTTGAAAGGGATGTGCAAAATAGCCATTATATACAGTTTTTAATTAGTTTTAATTAATTTTATATCTAGATCTGGGCTAGGTTTAATTCATTTAAATGTGCGTAGTCTGTTACCTAAATTAGATTTTGTCCGTATTTGGGCGAGTTCGACTGATGCTGATGTCATTGTCTTATCAGAAACGTGGCTAGATAAATCCATTTTGGCCTCTGACATTTACATAAATACAGTGTATATCGTACTGACCGGCTTAAAAAAGGTGGTGGCGTTGCCATTTATGTGAAAAATAAGTTTTGTGTAACTAATATAGTTTCCAAATCTGTTAGTAAACAGCTAGAATTTTTAGCCGTGAATATTGAGGTAACAAAGGGTCAACAGCTCATGGTGGTGGGCTGCTACAGGGCCCCTTCGGCTGTCAAGGACTCTTTATCGTCATTGGCAAAACTGTTATCACAACTTTCCTACAAGGAAATAGTACTGCTTGGTGATTTTAATTGGGACTGGTTAACTTCTGTGTCAGAGGATTTTAAAAACTTGTGTACCTCATTGCATTTTACCCAGATTATAGACAGTCCTACTCGCCCAAATATTAAGTCCCCAAATAAATCCTCCTTAATTGATCTAATTTTACCAAATTTTCCACATAAATACTCATCTGTGGGAGTATTTGCTAATCATGTGAGTGACCACTGTGTTGTAGCCACAATTAGGGACACTAAGGTCCAAAAGGTTAAACCACGTATCATCACAAAGAGAGACAAAAAACACTTTGTGGAGGAGGGTTTTTTACATGATCTGTTTGATTTTGATTGGGGTAGAATCAATTTGTGTGCTGATGTAGAAACTGCATGGTCTTATTTTTATCTTGGTTTTATGAAAATTATAGATAGACATGCACCTCTGCATAAATTTAGAGTGAAGGGACGAAACAATCCCTGGTTTTCTGCTGAGCTGTCCAGTCTCCTTCATGAGAGAAATAATGCTTGGGCTAAGGCTAGGAAATCAGGCTCAGAGGTAGAATGGCTACGTTTTAGGCAGCTAAGAAATATCTTCACATCTCAAATAAAAAGTGCTAAATCAAAGTACTATTTGTCGGTTACCACAGAAAACCTGAATAATCCTAGGACATTTTGGAAAGCCATAAAATCGATTTCCACTGGTGATATCCCAAATGAGCTACCTCCGTGCCTTACCACAGCATCTGGCACTATATCAGACAGGGCTACTATGCTAAATTGCTTTAATGAGCATTTTGTGTCTTGTGGCTCTCTGTTTGGCTGCGTGGCTCCTGTGAACGCTCCAATCCTTGACTCTGAACAATGTGGTCTGGAAAACCCTTTCAGTTTTACTCCTTTAACTATTGGTATTGTTCATGAAGCATTATCCAAGTTAGATCCTAGGAAACCGGCTGGCCCGGACAACGTAGAACCTTTCTTTTTAAAGATAGCTGCAGATTTTATTGCTCCACCTCTTACTTCTCTTTTTAACCTCTCCCTCAGCACGAACACAATTCCAAAAGTATGGAAGTCTGCTTATGTCTTGCCTTTACTGAAAGGAGGGGAGGCAACTATTTTAAATAACTATAGGCCAATCTCTAAATTGTCAGTTCTGGCTAAGGTGCTCGAACGCTTAGTGAGTGAACAAGTAAAGGAGTTTTTATGTATAAATGATATCCTGTATAAACATCAGTCAGGATTCAGAAAGAAACACAGCACCATCACTGCGACAATGAAAGTGGTAAATGACATTACTACTATTTTAGATAATAAGCAGAGTTGTGCAGCTCTGTTTATTGACCTTTCCAAAGCATTTGACACCGTTGATCATCGCATTTTAAAGCAGAGGCTACTCAGTATTGGCATATCCAGCAATGCAGTGGGGTGGTTTGTGAACTACCTCTCTGAAAGGTCCCAATGTGTTCATTTTGATGGACTGTCTTCTGAATGGTTAAACATTTCTAATGGTGTACCACAAGGTTCTGTTTTAGGACCACTTTTATTCTCCATATATATTAACAGTGTAGGTGATAATGTGGATGAAGCTACTTTACATTTTTATGCGGATGATACTGTGATGTATTGTGCAGGTCACTCCATTAAAGAGTCTGTTGTTAAATTACAAGCTGTTTTTAACACTATTCAGACTCAGCTCTCTGAATTAAAGCTTCTTTTAAATGTGGATAAAACCAAGGTAATGCTCTTTTCAAAAGCTAAAAAGACACCAGAGCCTGTTTTAGATATTGTAACTACGCAAGGAACAAAACTTGAAGTTGTTGCCTGTTACAAATACCTTGGTATCTGGCTTGATGATTGTCTCTCTTTTAAACTTCATGTCAATAACCTGCTTAAAAAACTGAGGGTTAGGCTAGGTTTCTTTTTCAGAAACAAGTCCTGTTTCTCGCTTGAGGCCAGGAAAAGGCTAGTCACTGTGACCTTTTTACCTGTGCTGGACTATGGTGATCTGGTCTATATGAATGCACCTGCCAATTACCTGAGGAAATTGGATGCTGCGTATCACAGTGCTCTGAGATTTGTCACAAATTGTAAAGCGCTTACACATCACTGTACACTGTATACCAAGGCAGGTTTACCATCACTCTCTGTACGGAGGCTCAGTCATTGGTACACGTTTATCTATAAAGCTTTGTTGGGTAAACTCCCGTATTATATCTGCTCTCTGATAACACAGAGAGTTGCAAGCAGCTATTGTCTGAGGTCACATGATGTAGTCTTGTTAGATGTGCCAAGAGCAAGGACTGTCTTAGGTAAGACAGCTTTTATGTGCGCAGCTCCACTTGCTTGGAACAATCTTCAGCAAGAATTGAAACTGAGCAATCTCATTCCTCTGCATGTTTTTAAAGCTAGGCTAAATGAAATGCTTGCTGATACAATGGGCACTTGTAAATGTCTATAACTATGTAAATATAATGTATAATGTCCTTTATTGTTTTATGTTTCATGTGGAACCTATATGCTGCAGGTCTCCCTTGAAAAAGAGATCAATGATCTCAATGGGACCAATCTGGTTAAATAAAGGTTTGAAATGAAATGAAATGAACTATTTGTAGAGAATAACGAGTAATGAATATACTTTATAGAGATCTGCAGATAAATGTGTAGTCTTCTCAAGCACCAACAATCAAATATCTCTCCTGGTTGTTGGCACTTGACAATCACCTTCCCTGCATTTTACTCGGGTGTAACTACAGTCTGCTTTAAGGGTTGTTTATATTTCACATCATTAATCAGAATCTGTAAAGTAACTAAAATAAGTGTAGTGGAGTAAAAATATGTTAACCTTAAAGAAACCCTCAGGATTATAAAAGACCCCCATCACCCCAGCCACAAACTGTTCTGTCTGCTGCCGTCTGGCACAACAGCCGCATTCTAGGAGAGGATGTGGCTGTTGTGGAGGACTATAGTACCTGGGAGTGCACTTATGGGCTGAACTGGAGGATCAACACTGACGCTGTGTACAAGAAGGGGATGAGCAGACTCTATTTTCTGAGGAAGCTGAGATCCTTCCACGTGTGCAGCAAGATGCTGGAGATCTTCTAGTTTGTTGTGGCCAGTGCACTCTTCTTTGCTGCGGTCTGCTGGATGGGCAACATAAGAGCCGGTGACACCAGCAGGATCAATAAACTGATCAGGAAAGCTGGGTCTGTCATCGGCATCAAGCTGGACCCCTTTGAAGCTGTGGTGGAGAGGAGGACACTGAACAGGCTGTTGTCCATGATGGATAACCCCACCCATCATCTTCACCTGCAGCTGGACAGTGAACGGAGCTCCGTCTCCAACAGACTGTAGGAGACGTTCGATTCCTGTTTTGAATAGTGTGCCGTCCATGGGTTTCATTCCATTTCAAAATGCTGTTTGACGCTCAGGGTAAACGTTGCGCACTGCCACTCCAACATCCAATCACAGAGCTTGAGGACAAATCACAGGGTTTGTAAAGCAAAGCACATGGTGTAGTCTAAAATGATAGCTGAGGATTCTGGGTAGTGTAGTGTCTTCGGCAGTGTTGGGACTAACGTGTTACAAAGTAATAGTAGTAGTTTCACAAAGAAAATAAAGTTTCTGTTAAATGTAAGTTGTGTCCTGGCGGGTCAAAGATCCTATCTACTGCCCAAACCAGTGATTCAATTCTCTTAAAACATCTGCAAAAACAACATGCTGGGACGAAGCTAGTAACTAAGACCGGCACAGACCGAGACACATCCAACGCCACTCCACCTCCATCTAAGCAACAGCGGCTGGATTTTAACCAAGGCACTGCTAGCCAGGGAAAATTCGATAAAGCCATTGCACAGTATGTTGTAGAACACATGCAGGCTATTGCTACAGTGGAGTCACCCGCTTTCAGGGAGCTAGTTAGCATGATACCATGTCCGGGCGGCACACGGCATATGGGACGGAAAGCTTGTTCCAACTACCTGGAGAAAGAATATACAAAAATGAAAAGCCAGCTAATATCGATGCAATCCAGATTGCATATAATGCATGTCAAGTTGATCAACAGATTGTATTATTCTCCAATGCAATAACAGTACTGAAATGAAGGCTATAAGGGCATTAATGGGAGCCCTTTTTTTAAGTAACTAAAAAGTTACTTTTCACAGTAACGCATTACTTTTTGGTGAGTTACAAGCTATAAAGTATATTTTAAAAACGTTTTATAGAATAAAAGCTCACTGCTGGACATGAGGGTTGTTTGCGTGGTGCAGACACGTAAATGTAGCAAAGTTTGTGACTCCACCACGCAATGCGGTGTTAAGGAGTCGTGGTGGAGTCACGCATTCTGGTGAGACCAGGTTGGATGAATCACTATTAAAACCCATATTAACAGACACCTCCAGTTTCGAACACCACACATTAAAATCACCTACAATCAGTGGCGACTGGTCATTAGGGGCAGGTGGGGAACAGCCCCACCTAGTGTCAGCAGAAAGTATTAAAAATAATGATTACAAAAAAATGCAAAAAATGCACAAAAAAATATATATTTTAAGATCATGTTTAATCATCTGATGACGAATCAGATGATTAAACATGATCTTAAAATATATTTTATATATTTTTTTTTGTGCATTTTTTGCATTTTTTTTTAACCCTAACCCTAACGCTGTGGTGGCTGTACTGCTCCAGCCGTCTCTTTTGTGTTTGTTTGTTTGTTTGTTTGTTTGTTTGTTTCCCCCTGTCTGTGTTGTTTGTGTGGGCGTGGTGGCTGTCACTCCTGGCTCAACCTCCACTCACCTGCTGCAATCAGCTGTGCACCCTCCCCGACTACACACCTGCTTTCCATCAAGCTATTTACAACGGCATATCAACGGAGGCTCCACAACCTTTCTCCGCCAGATCGCCAAGTATCAGCCGTATCTCGCGTCTCCCCTCCGGTACACAGCACCGTAAGACGTAGTGTGGAGTTGCATTAGGTAACGTGAGATACGGCTGATACTTGCGCATTAGTTTCTGTTATGGATCAGTATAATAATAATAATAATAATGGGTTCCATTTATAAAGCACTTCATATTTGAATTCAAATCCCGAAGTGCTACAAGTAGTGAGCATGAACAGTATAATTATAAACATTACACAACACGGTAGAATTAATCTCCTCACACCACAGCTCCATTTCTCGCCGATGGCCGTTGTTTCTTCTAATCCTTGGCTGCTCCTGGTCTCTTGGACGCCTAGCAGGCTCATAATTATAATCATATGCATTCGAATATACATTTTCAACCTCTTCTGTGTCAAAACTAACATTGTGATCCATGTTTATTCATACGTTAGACCGGCCGCTCTCCCCCATGTTACGTCACACGCGGGAGGTCACGTGCGGAGGCTTTTTTATGCGGAAGTAAAAATGTCTTACTAAAACGACGCCAGATGTCACTGTAGCGTATATTTCTGTATATTTTTTGGAAAATCTAGTGTATTCATCATTTTCGTACACATTTATTCACTGGTGTCTCTAACCTGCAAGTTGCTCTTTAAGTAAATCCATGACTCCATGACTGCTTTTCCAAATACCGCCACCACAACCCAGTCTCACGGCATTTCGTGTTCACCAACACGATTTTTAATCTATTGATTCGTGTTCACCATCACGATTTGCCCCTTTTTTTCGTGTTGCACAGCACGATTTTAAAAGCAATGTATTTCTACTGGTAACGTGTTTCGTGCTTGCAGGCTGCAGCACGTATTTTTCTCCGGTCAGGTCATGGAAGACCGGAAGCTGTGTGGTTCATAAAAACATGTTCTTACTCAATATCAAGCCACAGTTATTGCTTTTATTTTAAATCGTATAATTTCGGACTTTTGTTGCCGTCTGTGAGGAAAATAAATGGGGCTCAGAGCCTCAGGATACTGAAATCTGTATTTTTAAATCTTTTTTTCCTTCTAATTTGTTATTCTTTTCAAAATAACACACTGTTATTTACTCACCAATAACACACAATTATCCTTGCTTTTATTTATTGGTTTAATTCCATAATCTCGGGCTTTTTTGGTGTCCGTCAGGAACTGAGTTTCAAAATAAAAATAACCGGAAACAGACGTAGGCCTATAAGGGACATTTCGAGCATCATTGCGATTGTCAACATTTCTGAGTTTAGGATGGCCGAAGACACTACACTACCCATAATCCCCAGCTATCGTTTAGGACTACAGTTCCCGTAAGGTTACGCAGAGCGTCAAACAGCTGTGTGAAATGGAACGAAACCACGCCAGACTATCCAAAACTGGAATCGAACACCCCTCAGTGTGTTTCGCAAAATGTTCTATGGGACGTCTCTACTGAACGTTTTCGTTTTTCCCACAATTAGAAGTTGCCATTATTAAATACATTGGTGTTATCAAATGTAAAACATATAATTAATAAATGGGTAAAAATCACTTGTGTCCATAATGCGAAGCATTATATTAATGCCGTGTACCCACATGACAGCTCATTGCTACTTTGTAATTCTACTCCACTACAATTCAGAGGTTAACCTGGTATTTTTACTCCACTGCATTTATTTGAGTTACTTTGCAGATTCTGATTAATTATGTGAAATATAAACAACCCTTAAATCAGACTTTAGTTACACCTGAGTAAAATGCAGGTAAGGTGATTGTCAAGTGCCAACAATCAGGAGAGATATTTGATAGTTGGTGCTTGAGAAGACTAAACATGTATCTGCAATTGACATGAATGGAAACAAGTAATAAAGTATATTCATTACTCGTTATTCTCTACTAATAGTTAATTAAAGACTGTATATTATGGCTATTTTGCACATCCCTTTCAAAATTTTCAAAGGTTTATTGACATATCATACTCAACTACGGTGTAGTTATGCAATGAATGAAAAACTTGGGTCACAGGTTCCTCAACAGTGCATTACAAGACATCTATCAATATGTGTACCTCCACCATTAAACTGTCATATTCTGCACATTTCTTATTCTATCTACATACATAAGAGTATAATTAATGTGTATAATATCAGTTAAAATAAGTGCTTCAACATAGTTAACATTGCAGGAAAGCAATATATTAGACGTTAATTACTTTGTCAGGCTTAATATTTAATATAAATAAATAAAGGTTAATCCGTTTTTCTGTTTTGCACCTGCTCCTATTAATATCTGTGTACATCCTTCACTAAACTGTTTTATTGTAGAGATCACTTATAGCAGGGGTGGCAAACTCATTTCAGTTAAGGGGCCACATACTGCCCACTTTGATCTAAAGTGGGCCGGACCAGTAAAATCATAGCATAATAACCCACAGGCCCTACATAACGACAATATTTCTGTTTAAGTGCAAATAAGTAGGCTACAAGTACATTCGGAAAATGTCCACATGTAATGAGACGCAAAACGTTATGAACAAACTGACATTTATTAAGAAAAAACAAGTGCAATTTCAAGTGCTACACATATGTTCTTTACAACAGATCACAGTTTCCACCTGAACTGACTCACCACAAAATACAAATAAAAACGTGGGAGCTATTAAGTGAGGAGTTTGAGTTACCCCCCTTGCCTTGAAGATATAACATTTCTATATTTTTAAAAGAAGTTGGGGCAGTGCAGCCACAGTGTCACATCAAATCAAACTATTGTTTGCCTAATGCAGCTGCTGATTGACATTATAATACACAATGTTCTATGACAGAATAATATAACATGTTCAAATATTTCAGTAGGTTCTTATTTTCACGTCACTGATTAATTTGCTCCTGAAACTTGACATCTTTTAGCCCTCACAAGGGCATCAATATCAGGCTTAAAATCCTGACTAGCAGCCAATTTAATTAGTTCATTCAGGCACTTGTGTGTGAGTCTTGAGCGCAGCTTTTTTTTAGTAATGTTCATTACAGAGAAAACATGTTCACAAAGGTAGGTGGTCCCAAACATGCTCAAAACTTTTGCTGCCAGGGTTGTCAATTTGGGGTATCCTGGCAAAAGATACCGATAAAATGTGCCCAAGTCCGATGAGGCAAATTTGTCCTTTAAATCCTGATCACATTGTAAGTCGATTATCTCAAGTTGTATGTCGACGGGCAGATCCGCAGCCTTAACTGCAAATGGCGAGCGAAACACTGCAAACTCTGTCTCAAGCTCACCAAAGACCTGAAACCGCCGCTCAAACTCCCGCAGAAATTCTGTAATTTTGTCTTTGTACCGACTCATGTCAGCAGTAACTCCGGTCATATGCAAATTTCTTAGATGAGGGAAATGAGCAGGGTCACCACTTGACAGCTGTGTCTCCCACAAAGCCAGCTTCAATTTAAATGCGTGTATGCTGTCATAATATTCTGTGACAACTTTTTTGCGACCTTGCATCGTTATATTCAGATTATTCAAGTGCTCTGAAATATCCACCATAAATGCAAGGTCCTGCAGCCATTCTGGGTTTTTTAATTCATGCACTGGCTTACCCTTTTTCTCCATGAACTGTCCAATTTCCTCCCGTAGATCAGAAAAACGCTTCAGCACGGCACCTCGGCTCAACCACCTTACTTCAGTGTGATATGGTAGGCTACAGGTGATGTCTTTATCACTGAGGAGGCTGTCAAACTGACGGTGATTCAGCCCTCTGGCTCGGATGAAATTAACAGTTTGGACAACCACTTTCATGACGTGATCCATTTTTAACGTCTTGCAACACAATGCCTCCTGGTGCAAAATACAGTGGAATGTCCAAAAACGATCTCCTCCATTTGCTGCTTGTACTTTCTCCCTGAATTTTGTGGCAACACCTGCTTTTTTCCCGATCATTGATGGTGCGCCGTCTGTAGCCAGACTGACAGCACGGGTCCAGTCCACTCCGACCCTGTCCAGTGCTTCAACGAGAGCGCTAAAAATGTCATCCGCTTTAGTGGTGTCTGTCATAGGAACCAACTCAAGGAACTCTTCGGTGACCGTCAAAGTCTCATCTACACCACGAATGAATATGGCCAGTTGAGCAACATCTGTAATGTCAGTGCTCTCATCGATTGCAACTGAAAATGCTACGAATGACTTGACTTTTATTTTTTTCTGGCTATCCAAATCTGCTGAAAGATCGGCAATCCTATCCTTCACTGTATTCCTCGTTAGACTAATGTTGGCAAAAGCCTGTCGCTTCTCAGGACACACGATTTCTGCAGCCTTCAGCATGCATGTTTTCACAAACTCACCCTCAGAGTATGGCTTTGAGGCTGATGCTATTTCGTTAGCAATGAGATAGCTGGCTTTCACGGCTGCGTCACTTATATCTCGGCTCCGGATAAAAACGGCCTGTTGTTTCTTTAGACCTGATAGCAGGTCATTTATCTTTTCTTTTCTCCGTTGTCCTTGCAAGCAGTCGTATTTCTCTCCATGGTGAGTCTCATAATGGCGGCGAATATTATATTCTTTGGGCACAGCAACTTGCTGCGAACACACCAAGCATACAGGTTTTCCATTTACCTCTGTAAAAAAATAGGATGCGGTCCATTTTTCTTGGAAAACTCGGCACTCCGTGTCCACTTTTCTCTTTTTTGACATTTGGGGATGAGAGTGTCAGAGGTTATTGACTGCAATCACTACTCTTACTCATCACTTTTTTTACAGTCTGGCTGCGCTCTCACTGGTACCGGTGCGGTAGTGCGCCCACTAGTGGAAGGATTCAAAATAGCAGTTTTTTTTCCCTCCTTAGCAAAATCCTTCAGCTCCGTGGGCCAAGCTGGAATGCCTCCCGGGCCGGATCCGGCCCGCGGGCCGTATGTTTGCCACCCCTGACTTATAGTATCTTCTTGATTTTTTATATTCTATATTTCTATATTTATACTTTCCCCCTATGAAAGTATGTACTCTTAATATGTTTTTAATCAAATATAACACATAAAAACAATAATTCAATAACGTGCTTTAACCACTAGGAGGTGCACACCAGGTACACACAGCCATAATAACTTTGTATTATTAGTGTGTATGTACTACATCTGAAGATGTATAGTTTTATGCATGCTTTCACATCAGTTTACAGCATATTGCAATACTATTTCAGACTCAGTATTTACATTCTTACATTCAAAGAAAATCAGTAATATCTTTGAAAACTACAGTCCTTTTCTATCAGGTGTGCACCGTTATGGTGTAAATATAACCTATCTATGAATTAGATTAAATGTAAAAGTCAGCCGAATTAGTGTGATACTGCAAAGAGACGTATTGTGTGAAGCGAAATTGAAGATGTTGTTTAATTGTTGATATATTTATGATCCACGTCAAGTATTCAGTTTCGGCGCCATTTCTTCCAGTTTTTCCAAAGGTCTTCTCATCAGGGCTCTCTAAATAAAGAACTACGGCAGATCTGTAATATGTAATGCAGCCGAACCGTGTATTACAATGCCGTTATGTGATCACTTTCAAAGAGAAGAGCAAGAGCACTCGGAATTAAGTATTATTTTATACTTTTAAAATGTTTTCCAGATTTCAAATAATATAAACACCAAATCCCAGCATGCATTGCGGCTAACACATCCAATCAGCGAGCTTAAAACCATAGCTGAGGATCTTGGGTAATCGCTCGAAATGCCTACGTCTGTTTCCGGTTATATTTATTTTGAAATTCAGTTCCTGACGGACGCCAAAAAAGCCCGAGATTATGGAATTAAACCAATAAATAAAAGCAAGGATAATTGTGTGTTATTGGTGAGTAAATAACAGTGTGTTATTTTGAAAAGAATAACAAATTAGAAGGAAAAAAAGATTAAAAAAATACAGATTTCAGTATCCTGAGGCTCTGAGCCCCATTTATTTTCCTCACAGACGACAACAAAAGTCCGAAATTATACGATTTAAAATAAAAGCAATAACTGTGGCTTGATATTGAGTAAGAACATGTTTTTATGAACCACACAGTTTCCGGTCTTCCACGACCCGACCGGAGAAAAAGACGTGCTGCAGCCTGCAGGCACGAAACACATTACCAGTAGAAATACATTCCTTTTAAAATCGTGCTGTGCAACACGAAAAAAAGGGGCAAATCGTGATGGTGAACACGAATCAATAGATTAAAAATCGTGTTGGTGAACACGAAATGCCGTGAGACTGGGTTGGCCACCACCACAGTCAGCTCTTTTTTATATTTCTCCTCTTCCTCCACCCTCTTTGGCTCCTCTCTCACCTCTTTTTGTTCTTCTACTCCTGTTTTTCCGTTTTGTCCATTCGCATTGTCGTTTTTACGGAAGAGGATTAGGGCCACATGATTTTTTTTTTAGGGAGGATTTGAAACAAAAATGTATTTTTTTTGTTCTGAGAAAAAAATCTGAATTATGACTTTAATCTCAGAATTATGACTTTTTTCTCAGAATTCTGAGATTAAAGTCAGAATTGTTTCCAAAAAAAATTTGTTCTGAGAAAATCTCTAAGAGACGCAAGGCCAAGATTCCAGCCCGTGCTCCAGCAGCTCCAGTCCGGCTCCAGTACCGACCTCAGCAGCCATGGTTCCGGCTCCAGTACCGGCCCCAGCAGCCATGGTTCCGGCTCCAGTACCGGCCCACACAGCCATGGTCCCGGCTCCAGTTCCGGCCCCAGCTGCCATGTTTCTGGCTCCAGTACTGGCTCCACGGCCGACGCCAGCCCCCCGTGTCATGTCAGTGGTTCGGCCCACTCCAGCACCTCATCTCCTGTTGGCTCTCCAGCCGACGCCAGCTCCCCGTGTCCTGTCGGCGTTCCGGCCGACTCCAGCTCCCAGTGTCCTGTCGGCATACCGACCGACACAAGTCCCCTCTCGATTCCCTTTCCAAGTCCCTTCTCAAGTCCCCTCTCGAGTTCCCTCTCGAGTCTCCTCTCAAGTCACCTCTCGAGTCTCCTTTCGAGTCAACTCTCGAGTCCCTTCTCGAGTTCCCTCTCGAGTCCCTTCTCGAGTCTCCTCTTGAGTTCCCTCTCGAGTTCCCTCTCCAGTCCCATCTCAAGTCCCCTCTCCAGTCCCTACTCAAGTCCCTTCTCTAGTCCCTACTCAAGTCCCTACTCTATGTCCTGTGCCGTTGGGGGTCCCGCCGACTACTGTTCTGCCGGGGGTCCTGCCAATCCCATGTCCTGTTCCGTTGGGGGTCCCGTCGTCTCCTGTCTCGCTGGGGGTCCTGCCAACTCCTTGTCCTGTTGCGTTGAAAGTTCCGCTGAGGGTCCTGCCAACTCCATGTCCTGTGTCATTGGGGGTTCCGCTGAGGGTCCTGCCAACTCCATGTGCTGTGCCGTTGGGGGTTCCGCTGAGGGTCCTGCCAACTCCATGTCCTGTGCCGTTGGGGGTCCAGCTGACACCTGTTTCGTCGGGGGTCCTGCCAACTCCATGTCCTGTGTCGTTGGAGGATCCGCTGAGGGTCCTGCAAACTCCCTGTCCTGTTTCGTTGGGGGTTCCACCGGGTTTCCTGCCAACACCATATCCTGTCCTGTTGGGGGTTCCGCCGAAACCAGATCCTGTCCTGTTGGGGGTCCCGCCGACACGTGCTTCGCCGAGTGTCCTGCCGACACCAGCCCTTGTTTCGTCGGGAACACCTGTGACTATCCCGCCGACACCTGTTCCAACAGGGGTCCCGCCAACACCTTGTCCTGTCCTGTTTGGGGTCCCGTCGACACCAGCCGTTGCTCCGTCGGAGGTTCCACTGACACCAGCCCATGTTCCGTCCAGGGTCCCGTTTACGCCTGTCCCGCCAGGGGTCCCACCAGCTCCTGCTCTTAATCCCAGTGCTCCGGCAATCCAGCTGACACTGGAGGGGTCCCATTGCGGCGTACGTCGTCCTCTGGAGCTATCCCGTCACCGCCTTTGTGCCCGTCCTCCGGAGCTGTCCCGTCGCCGCCTTCCTGTCCGCCCTCCGGAGCTGTCCCGTTGCCGCCTTCCTGTCCGCCCTCCGGAGCTCTCCCGTCGCCACCTGACTTTCGCCGCTGCGGCCTTCGCCCTCATGCCCGGCCCCCTGAGTTCGCCCGCTGTGGCCTTCGCCACTGCAGCTCTGCAGTTGTGTTTGTTGAATACTGTAGCATTTAATCACTTATTTGTTATGGTTTTCACAGGCTACTATAATGAAAAAACAACAATGTTTTAGATCAAATAAAGTATATAGTTTGCTTTATGCAGTATATGTTTTGTAATATTGTTGGGGTGTATTTACACAGTACAGTAGATTGAAGTAAATCAATTTATACAATAAGATGGACCTTTTTTAATCCCCGTGGGGAAATTCAGCAGTTCAAACAGCAACAGGGTAAGAGTGAAAAACAGGATAGCACAGATTCACACAGATTAATAAAATCAAAAATAAGATGAGCGATAAAAATAATAATAATGAGAAACTATGTAATAAGAAATGAATAAAACTAAAATATAATTATCATATTATAATGTATTGTATTATTAAGTAATATCATACAGATTATGGAGTGTGTTGTGCATCTGCTATAATGGGGTTAATACCCCATTATAGCAGATGCACAACACACTCCATAATCGTCCAGGAGCGGTCAGTGTCCGTGGCGTGCAGTTGTGATGCTCCTAGGCTCTTTCAGCATCATAAAGGGATGCAAATAGCTTTCAACTGATTGCAATGTATTCCCATCTGCGGCGGGTTTTGACGCTCATGGAAGCACGGCATTCGTTTGTGTCGGCTGCCCTTAAAGGCAATGTGAGCGTCCATTCTCATTGGATAACGGAGAATTGTACACCCGGAAGTAAGTATTCCCCTTACTGTCGTTTGATTTTACAGTGATATCTGCACTACTCATCGACTAAAAAACACCAGATTATCCTTGTTAATTACACAACATTCATTGGTTTAAATTGTGTGCAATGCTTTTGTATTTTTCCCCTTCGATTCGGAGAAACAAATATTTTTTCGGAGTAAAGGATGGCAGAAGACACTACCCAGCTATCGTTTGGACTACACCATGTGCTCTGTTTGACAAACCCCGTGATAGTCCTCAAGCTCTGTGATTGGAGAGTGTGCTCCGAGGGTTACGCCGAGCGTCGAACAGCACTTGAAATGGGATGGAACCACGGCAGACTGTCCAAAACTGGATTTGAACGGGTCCATAAAATCCATAAAAGCAATTCAATTAATATTGGGAGTCATGTCCTTACTTTGTTGAGAATGTGGCCATGTAATAAGTGGGATAATGAACACCGACAGGCTGATCAGGAGCTCGACGCAAAGCGGAGGGATCTAGATCGGCATGAAGGTGTTCTTTTTCCCATAATGACCGCGTCGCTGCACATTATCCCTTACATATGATTATATAGAGTCATTATTCATTTGTTTTAAAGCAGGAGGCGCAAACGCTTGCCTCGGGGAGGGAGAAAAAGAGCCACAGCGGAGAATAAAAAGAAGGGCAACCATGGCAACCATGCAGGCGATGCTGAGGGCACAAGGGTTAAATGAGGAACAGAAAATTGATTTTATTTTTGGGGCACTTGAGGGTGACGCAAAAAGGGAGCTGCTTGACCCCAACAAACTCTCAAGTAGCGTAGCCATACTACAGGAGTTAAAAGAGACTGTATTGGACGTTTAACCCCAGTAGCCCAGCTTCGGGCACAGTTTTTCAAATGTTACCAACAGGAAGAGGAAACTGCTGCTTCTTTCCTCCTTCGGCTCCGTGAACTATTCCACCAATGGGAAGAAGTTTAACCAGCTGGCTCAGCCCAGGATGAGAGGACTATCCGAGACCAGCTTGTCCTTGGTTTGAAGCCCGGACAACAGGATCTTTAACGGCAGGTGCGTAGAAATCCTACAATGTCCTTCCGTGAGGTGTCTGGTGAAGTTAAAGCATTAGAAACTGAACTAAGGATGGAGTCTGCCTGTGCATCACGTGTTTCAGTGCTACAGCCACGACCGGCCATGGCACCACCTAGCCTGGAAGAATGGAGAGAAACAGTAAGAACTGAACTCAGGAAAGACCAACTGTCCATTATTACAGAAACTCTTACAGAAGAGATCAGACGCCAACTCTCACCACAAAATGCCCCAGTTGGGCACAGAGACTCTACCCCACCCCCTAACAGACTAGCTCAGAGAGGCCCTAACGCATCCTCCCCCAGGCAACAAAGGTTTGAGTGGGACCAACGTGGCCAACCTATTTGCAGAGGCTGTGGGCAGTCTGGCCATATTCAGAGAAATTGCCAGCATGTAAGGGGGCCGTTAAACCAACAGCCTCAGCCACTGAGAGCCATGTGGTTGGGGAGGGGAATCAGGGAAACCAAGCAGACAGGCCCTCTATTATTGGGGAGTGCCCAGGGATTGACATACTAGTAGCAGGAGTACAATTGTCCTGCTTGCTTGATACAGGCTCAAGTTACGCTGTTTAGTGAAACTTTCTTTCAGAAATGGTTGAGTGGAGAACAGAAAATAAACCCACAAGATCTGCACTGGCTAACGCTCAAGGCAGCCAATGGACTAAAGATCCCCTACACCGGGTACGCCATCCTGGATTTCTCAGTGGGAGGAGTCACTGTGCCATCATTGTCAAAGATGAGTGTCTGAAGGCCGAAAGAGGTATACTAGGGATGAATGTGATTTCACACTGCTGGAAAGAACTGTTTCAGGGTGTCCACCCATGGCTGACAGCATTCGGAGCCACCATGTCCCAACAAGCCAAAGGAGAGTGGGAACGTTCCTTTGCTGTCTGCCAAAATGTGTCACAAACCGATTCCTCGGATGGACCGGTGGGAGTGGCCAGGTTGACCTGCCAGGAATCAGTGGTTGTTCCTCCAAACAGCGAGATGGTGCTCTGGACACAGCTGTATGGGGCGGAGACCAAGTCAGATTTGTGTGCCCTGGTGGAAGGACCAGAAAGAGATGACGAGTGGCAGGTAGCCTTTACATATACATTTAATATATTTGATTATTATCCACCTTTTTGTTTTATGTCCTTTACATTTAAAACATTCTTTGAGACTTCATCTTCTGTTTCAAATTTCAATAAATGTAATTTGTATAATCATTCTTTTGTCTTTATTCTACATGAAAATGTTAGAGATTCCATTCAAATCTGTTGATTATTCATATCTTCCTCAGGCTAGGAATAGTATGTCAAATTTGTAATGCTAAATGTATATCATTTTCTTACAGGATATAGAATGAGACAACACAGTTTTTATTACATTATATTACATTTAGCTGACGCTTTTATCCAAGGCGACTTACAGTAAGTACATTCTACCAGGAAGATATAACCTTGAAGAAAACACAATCATAAAGTACATCAGGTTTCATAGAGCCAAACATTTCAAGTGCTACTCAACTGGCTATAGATAAGCCAGTCCTTTATTAGTATATAAGTGCTCTGTGAGCAGTTCTTTGTTAGTAATTCTATAGCTCGAGGTGGAGTCGAAAGAGATGAGTTTTTAGTCTGCGCCGGAAGATGTGCAGGCTTTCTGCTGTCCTCAATGGGGAGCTCATTCCACCATTTTGGAGCCTGGATAGCAAACCCACGTGTTTTTTCTGATGGGAACTTGGGTCCCCCTCGCAGCGAGGGTGCAGCGAGTCGTTTGGCTGATGCAGAGCGTAGTGCACGCGCTGGGGTGTACAGTTTAACCATGTCCTGGATGTAGGACGGGCCAGATCCATTCGCAGCATGGTACGCAAGTACCAGTGTCTTGAAGTGGATTCTAGCAGTTACCGGAAGCCAGTGGAGAGAGCGGAGTGGTGTGGGAACATTTTGGAAGGTTGAAGACCAGACGAGCCGCTGCATTCTGGATGAGCTGCAGAGGTCGGATGGCACATGCAGGTAGACCAGCAAGGAGGGAGTTGCAGTAGTCTAGGCGTGAGATGACGAGAGCCTGTACCAGAACCTGGTTTTATCCATTGTGTATGAATGCTTCAGCTCTTCAGACCAACATTATCAAGTACGGGCACGAGCAAAAAATAGGACTCAAGAGCACAACCAGGCAATAAGGTCTTTAGTCAAGCGTTTAATTCAAAAGGTAAAAATAAAACAGGCAATAATCAAAAAATGTACTGACTGGAGGTAACAAAAACAACCAACTAAGTTGGCGGAAAACTACTAGAGAAGCAACAAAAAAAACAATCAACTAGGTTGGTACAAATGCTAAGCAGCTAGAACAATAGCTTACGTCAGGAGAGAAACATGGAGCACTTTCTGCTATACAGACAAGACGAACTGGCACTGACCAAGGAAACAACACAGACTAAATACTCAGGTGAGGAGTGATCATTAGGGACAGCTGAGGCTCATTGAGGCCAGGCCGGTGATTAACAGGGAGCAAACATACACAGGTGAGGGAGTGAGGCTATCAACCAGGGCCAGGATGTGACAAACATAGTAAGGTGTGGTATGCAACCTCGGTCTGGTCTGTTTAATAAAGCAAATATGCCACTTTTATATTGTAGAATTTGTTAAATTAATGTGGATCTATCATGCTATATTTGTCAAATATATTGTAGGGCCATACCTACATATATTGTAGGGCCACCTGTCCTCCTACAAAAAAAGACCATATAGGCTTGTTCATGCCCTTATTACGACCCAGAGACACATTTTAAAGTGTATGTTGTTTCTTACACGACCACTAGAGGTGCTCTAGTGGTCATGTAAGAAACAACATGCTCCCGCCCGTTCATTGCAAACGCTCCGGAGGGACGTTTATTCACAAATAACCCTCTCTGGAAAATCCTAAATTGTGGAATAGTTTGGCCATTAAAATGCTTTTTGATTCGATTTCTGGCGAGAAGTGTATATTGTACTCTTAGAATCCACATCCAGTCTATGTGTAGGATCTATAGTTTGATAGATATTACAAAGATCATTTGAGGTCTCGCCAGGATAACGTGTATGCAGCTTCCATGTAAAGTTAGCGTGGGTGAAAACCATAGACTGTATATATAATAAGGGTGTTGAAAATAATCGTTTCTACGATGCATTGCGATGCGGACGTGGACGATTCGGTCTCGATGCAGTGACGGAAGATAATCGGTTATAGAGTAGTAACGTTGCTTCCTGATTTTCCGGCCGCGGCTTTACTATAACGTTTTTTCTGTCACTTTAATATCAAATCGGTCGGTGACGCAGAGATCAGGGAACAGACGTGACAGCGGCACAGCAACACGGAGCAGTCTGCTTTATCCACCAACACAAGAACACCAGTCCAGAACCAACAGCAGAATGACCCGCTCTGAATCACTCCGTGTCGCTGCGGCTCAGAGACACAGGGATTTATGTTTTTCAAAAATAATCGCGTTACAATCATGTCAGGTTTTTGGTGGATTTAATTAAGTCTTGGATTGCAGAGTATGAATGCCCTCTAGCAATTTTCAGACGATATATACGTGTGTAAAGTTTGTGAAGGCAGGAGGAAAAAAGCTTCCGCGATCACCGTCTCCTCTTCGTTCCTCCAAACCCCGCCCCCTCCCTGAAAATAATGAGTGACAGGCTGATAGTGACCCGATAGAAACTTTATTATTCACTTAATCACTGAGATATAATGAAGCTAACTTAGTCTCATGCATTCATGGGATTTATGTAACAGTGATACAGAGAATGTAAGTGTGCACCCACATGCAGTATTTAAGTTTGTATATGCTGTTGTAAAGACTCCTGTTGTCTGCTGTGTTCAGACTCAAGTCCTGTGTATGAAGCCTCATTCAGGACATTCAGTGTCCTTTCTTTACAGCAGACCGTGGCTAGAAGCTGCAGCTAGACTGCAGAAGCATTAGCTTTTTGTTTTTGAGGATGGAACAACTTCACACACGGAGGCTAGACCTATATAATTAATTTATTTTGGTTTATAAATGACATTTATGTTATTGATTTCTGAAGAACTTTCTAAATAATAAAAAGAGAGTTCATATGTATTTACTGCATGTATGCATTGATGAAAAATAAGCCATGTGCAGTAATATAGAAAATTGAGGATGCAATGCATTGGTATGAATCGTGATGCACCGTGATGCACCGGGATATCGAACCGAATCGAATCATTGACAGGATAACCGTAATCGAATCGAATCGTGAGACCAGTGAAGATGCACAGCCCTAATATATAAATGGACGTAGTGTCCGTGACGTCACCCATAGGATTCTGCAGAGTTGCCGTGAAGCCCTTAGTAGGCGGAGTCGGCCACTAACGGCTCGACTGTGACATCAGAGTCTAATCCCGCCTGCTCCAAATAAGGGCAAAGAGCCGGAGCCGAGGCGGGACCTGCTGCCTCCGAACTGGAAGTACACAGAGCTAGCTCAGGCTAAGAAGCTAAGCTAACATGAAATACATGCATACCAAGTTACTGCTAACAGTGTAGTTCCCCTATATAAACGTTACATTCATAATCAAATGAGACAATCTGCAAGATAATTAGCTATATTTTGTTATTCTTAATGCTTGTCATTCACATGTTGAGAAAAGACGGACTCCACCGCCCGGACCTAACGGAGCCGCAGTGGGCTAGCTCCGGGACGCCGGCTGGAGCTAGCCCCCTGCGGCTCCGTTAGCTCCGGCGGCTACCACTGGGATAATTGGGTCCCCTATTAACATTTGCTCCCATTTAGCATTATGGCCGTCATAGCCATAGACTATAAAAGTCTTACCCAAGGCTGAATCATAAACTAAAAGGTATATGTATGCATAAAGGGTTACGTCCTTAGCTGGCTAATAAGTAACAAGCTAAGCTACCAAGCACACAAACACCTGCGAACGGGGTTAACATCCATCCATCCATCCATCTTCTCCCGCTTATCCGTGGTCGGGTCGCGGGGGTAGCAGTTCCAGCAGAGAGCCCCAAACTTTCCTTTCCCTGGCGACATCAACCAGCTCTGACTGGGGGATCCCAAGGCGCTCCCAGGCCAGCGAAGAGATATAATCCCTCCACCTGGTCCTAGGTCTACCCCTTGGTCTCTTCCCAGCTGGACGTGCCTGGAACACCTCCCTAGGGAGGCGCCCAGGTGGCATCCTAACTAGGTGCCCGAACCACCTCAACTGGCTTCTTTCGACGCGAAGGAGGAGCGGCTCAACTCCGAGTCCCTCCCTGATGACCGAACTTCTCACCTTATCTCTAAGGGAGACACCAGCCACCCGGCGGAGGAAACCCATCTCGGCCGCTTGTATCCGCGATCTCGTTCTTTCGGTCATGACCCATCCTTCATGACCATAGGTGAGGGTAGGAACGAAAATGGCCCGGTAGACAGAGAGCTTTGCCTTCTGGCTCAGCTCCCTTTTCGTCACAACGGTGCGGTAAAGCGACTGCAATACCGCTCCCGCTGCTCCGATTCTCCGGCCCATCTCACGCTCCATTGTTCCCTCACTCGAGAACAAGACCCCGAGATACTTGAACTCCTTCACTTGGGGTAAGGACTCATTCCCTACTTGGAGTGGACAGTCCATCGGTTTCCTGCTGAGAACCATGGCCTCAGATTTGGAGGTGCTGATCCTCATCCCAGCCGCTTCACACTCGGTTGCGAACCGATCCAGTGAGTGCTGAAGGTCGCAGACCGATGAAGCCATCAGAACCACATCATCTGCAAAAAGCAGTGGTGCAATCCTTAGTCCACCGAACTGCAGACCCCCCCCCCCCCCCCACGACTACGCCTCGAAATCCGATCCATGTATATTACAAACATGATTGGTGACAAAGCGCAGCCCTGGCGGAGGCCAACCCTCACCGGAAATGGGTCCGACTTACTGCCGAGGACCCGGACACAGCTCTCGCTTTGGGAGTACAGAGATTGGATGGCTCTGAGTAGAGACCCCCTCACCCCATACTCCCGCAGCACCTCCCACAGTAACTCCCTGGGAACCCGGTCATACGCCTTCTCCAAGTCTACAAAACACATGTAGACCGGATAAGCGTACTCCCAGGCCCCCTCCAGGATCCTTGCGAGAGTAAAAAGCTGATCCGTCGTTCCACGACCAGGACAGAATCCGCATTGTTCCTCCTCAATCTGAGGTTCGACAATCGGCCTGACCCTCCTTTCAAGTACCTTGGAGTAAACTTTCCCGGGGAGGCTGAGTAGTGTGATGCCTCTGTAATTGGCACACACCCTCTGATCCCCCTTTTTGAAAAGGGGGACCACCACCCCGGTCTGCCACTCCTTCGGTACTGTTTCCGACTTCCACGCAACGTTGATGAGACGTGTCAACCATGACAGTCCCTCAACACCCAGAGCCTTCAGCATTTCCGGGCGGATCTCATCCACCCCCGGGGCTTTGCCACTGGGTTAACATGTATAATATTATCATTTTAGACTTCTTGGAAGTTCTGTTAGTACATTCAAGCGCACAGCACGACATTTTAATTGTCTGGTATTTGTAACAATATTCCCTAAAAGGCACAATCACCACGAACACGGCTAAAGCTAAAGGGTCAAGTTCAGTACTATGACTAACTAACGTTGTAGCCTCTATGGTTGTAGCCTAGCAGAGTGGACAAGTTGCTGTTAGCTGACAGTGAGGCATCTACGTGTCCATCAACGTGACCACGCCCTAATTTATGCAAACACTTTAATATAAATAAAAGGGTCGTGTTAGAAAACAATTCACTCACAGATTCATAATCATGAAGGTGCAATCTAACTATATCGATATTTATTGCATCCATGGGTAGAAACATGTTTTTTTCTGCTGTAAAGTTGGGCATTTTAACATGGGGGTCTATGGAAATTGCTCTTTTCTGCAGCCAGTCCCTAGCGGCCCATCAATGAACTGCAGTGTGTGGCTCTTCCGTATTGGCTTCCCGGCTCTTCCCCAGAGTTTGCCGCTTGGTGAAAACAGTTTTTCCGGTCTCGAAGTTTTCATAATAAAACCGGATATATTCCCCTCACTGTCAAATGATTACACAGTGATATCTGCATTACTCATCCACTAAAAAACATCAGTTTATCCTTGTTAATTACACAATATTGATTGGTTTAAATTGTGTACAATGCTTTCCTGTTTTTAACCTTCGATTCAGAGAAACAAACAGTTTTTTCGGAATTTAGACACTACAGTTTCCGAAGACACTACACTACCCAGAATCCCCAGCTATCGTTTGGGACTACAACATCCGCCTTGCTTTACAAACCCTGTGATTAGTCATCAAGCCCTGGGATTGGATGTTGGAGTGGCAGTGCGACAAGGTTACGCTGAGCGTCAAACAGCTCTCTGAAATGGAATGGAACCACGGCAGACTTTCCAAAACTGGAATTGGACGGGTCCAGCCCCCCCTGAACTACACATGCTGGCTATTGTGTGTTTCGCAACATGTTCTATGGCACGTCTCTTTATAAGACGTTTTTGTATTTCCCACAATTAGAAGTTGCCAGTATTAAACTGTGTACACCCTGGAGGTTTAGGGGAGACGAAACACAATGGTGTTATCAAATTTAAAACATATAATTAATAAATGGGTGAATTAATATACCCACATGACACCTAAGGTCAGAAGAGCTTTATTTAACAGCTGGTCTTATGTCTGTGACCCCTCCTGTTGTTCATTGATAAGCCTGAAACATGCAATTGTCAAGATTCAGAGGCACATTTTGCAAATATGGCAGTAGCCATCGATCATCTTAAGATAAGATAAGATGTTCTTTATTGATCCCAAGTTGGGAAATGTTTTTGTTACAGCAGCATACTACTTTGTTCTACTCCACTACAATTCAGAGGTTAACCTGGTATTTTTACTCCACTACATTTATTTTAGTTACTTTGCAGATTCTGATTAATGATGTGAAATATAAACAACCCTTAAATCAGACTTTAGTTACACCTGAGTAAAATTCAGGGAAGGTGATTGTCAAGTGCCAAAATAAACTATGCAATATATTAGACGTTAAGTACTTTATCAGACTTCATATTTATCTGTGGATAACCCCAACGTTTTTTTCTTATTCAAAAGAAGCCCTCAACTTAAAGTATTCTTTAATGTTTAAATAAAGCCTGTTTTGCACATCCTCCTGTTAATATCTTTGGATGTCCTGCACTAAACTGTTTTATTGTAGAGATCACGACAGTATCTTCTTGATAATTTCTATTCTATATTTCTATCATGCCTTCTACTTTCCCCCAATTTTGTATGTAGGCTACTCTTAATATTTTTTATTTAATTGTACCTTTATTTAACTAGGATAGGTCTCATTGAGATCACAAATCTCTTTTTCAAGAGAGTCCTGGCCCAAGAATGGTAACAGCACAGTTTCAGACAGTTTTACAGTTACATACAATTAAAAAACACACAATCACAACACAGTCATACACCAAATGCCAAAGCATTTACAGACACAGCGGCCTGCTTCAAGGTCAATTTAAATGTTTTCATCAAATAAAACGTATTCAACAACACAATTCAATAACGTGCTTTACCCACTAGGCGGTGCGGGTTAAAAAAACATAATATTATAAAACATAAGACTATTAACTTTATTGTGAAATTAAAACAGAACGGTAAAGGAAAATACAGTTTCAGTCCCTCAATTAGAAGCTTATGCATTGTACCATATAGACCTGTAACAGTCAACTGCATGAGGAGTTGGAAAGGTAGTTCAGTAAATAATATCTTTAAAAACTACAAAAAAATCCCTTTCTATCAGCTGTGCACCGTTATGGTGTAAATATAACCTATCTACCAATTGGATCAAATATAAAAGTCAACCGAATTAGTGTTGATACTGCAAGGAGACGTATTGTGTGAAAATAAATGGAAGATGTTGTTTAATTGCTAATATATTTATAATTCACGTCACGTATTCAGGTTTGGCGGAATTTCTTACAGTTTGTCAAAAGGTCTTCTGATCAGGGCTCTATAAATAAATATATACGGCAGATATGTAATATTTAATGCAGCCGAACCGTGTATTACAATGCCGTTATGTGATGACTTTCAAAGAGAAAAGCAAGAACACTCGGAATAAAGTATTATTATATTTAAAAAAAATGTTTTCCGATTTCATATCGCATAAACACCATATCCCGACATGCATTGTGGCTAAAACAATCAATGTTTTAGCCTATCAAAACCTCTGAAAAAAGAAAGATGTCTCTCAGAATCGAAAGAGAAAAACCTATGGGAATAACACAAAAGCATTGTACACAATTGAAACCAATAAATGTCGTATAATTAACAAGGATAAACGGATGTTTTTTAGTTTTTTTAGTTGATAAGTACTGCATATATCATTGTTAAATAATTTGATCATTGGTTTTATTATGAAAACGTTGAGACCGGAAATAATGTTTTCAACCCGTAACTTTACATGGAGGCTGCAGCATACCTCAAATCATCTTCGTAATATCTATCAAACTATAGACCCTACATATCGACTGGACGTGGATTCTAAAAGTACAATATACACTTCTCGCTAGAAATCTAATCAAAAAGCGTTTTAATGGCCTAACTATCCTACAATTTAGGATTTTACAGAGAGGGTTATTTGTGAATAAATGACCATCTGTAACGCTAGCATTCAACAGGAGCACTAGAGGGCGAAAACTTTAAAACATAATTATACGACGTATAACAAACGACATATTTGGTCGTAATAAGGGCCTGAACAATTGGTCCATTTGGTCGTATGAGTTGGAGGACTTGTTGCCATACCTATATAAAACATGTCTGTGAATTTTTTTTTTCAAAATACCAAACAGATCATGCATTTTAGCCATGCCTCATTTTGCGCTATTTTATATATATATATATCTAATAATAAAACAATACAATTCAATAACGTGCATGGTAAATCGTCACATGTTCACGTCTTGCCGTGATACCGGGTTGGCCAGAACACAACCTAGTCCAGGCTTTCCCGACCAGGTGGAACTCATCGCTACACATGCTGCAAAGAGCACTGGAGCAAAAGTGTGCTCTTAGCATCTACGCCGGCGAACACGGAGGATTTGCCTGTCCTAATTCTCACCAGTGGGACATTGTGTCCAATTTGGTCGAAACTCTCATCCCAATAGAGGAAGTGACACAAGAGGTGAGCCATAACAACTCCTCAGCGTTCTGCATCATTCCATATCTGACTGTGCTGAAGATACTATTTCAAGGTAAAGGGCCCTCGACACAAGGCATCAGAACACTCAGGCAAGTCATGAGGGAGAGCCTGGTCAAACGTTTCTCAAAACTGGAAGAAACAAAGACGGTGGTGCTGGCATGTCTCTTAGATCCTCGCTATAAGAATCATGTATTCTCCTCTGACGGTACACTGACCAAGGCCAAAGAATGGCTGAAAGAGGATGTGACCAGTCAAGAAGAGCCTGCTGCTACAGAAGGAGTCAACAAGGAAGAGCCTGCTGCTGCAGAAGATATCAGTGAGGAAGAGCAGACTGCTGCAGAAGGGACCAATGAGGAAGACAGAAGAACCCCCAAAAGGCAACGGAGAGAACAGATATCTTGTCGTAGCCGTATTGATGACATGTGCAGTTCTCTTCTAGCATCCCACGCTGATGTTGGCTAAATCCTGCCTCAAGGATGAGTTACATCTGTACCTCAAGGAGCCAGTGATCGACAGGCGTAAGGGAGATCCACTCCAGTGGTGGAGACATAATGAAGGGCGCTTCTTTGAGGGTGGTGGGCAAGAAACTTTGTTTCAAGTTGCCACACAAGCAAGAAAGTTTCTTTGCCCATCACCCTCGTCTGTTCCAAGTGAGCGGGTCTTCAGCGAAGTCTCTGCAATCTATGAGAAGAACAGAAGCCGTCTCACTGGAGAGCATGCTGAGCAACTCTGCTTTCTGCACCACAATCTGGTGCTGCTGAATTGGGACTACTAAATGAGACTCAAATATCAGAAGACATTTTAGTAGTTTTTATTTTATTTTTACTTTTATTTTTACTTTACTTTACTCGGGGTCACAGAGAGGAAACCAGTTATATTTGGAAACGTTGACATCTCTAACACAATTATCCGTCAACATTGAGCATTTATTAATGAACTTTTCAACCTCTTAAAACAAGAACTGCAGGGAGCTTCCAGCAGCATTTCTTATGAAGCTAGTTTCTCTCATGAACTGATAGGACTCATTTTAATTTGTGAGACATGTGTATCTTTTTTTGTAAAATGTTTATTATGCTTTCATTAACCTGTTAAGCCAGAGAGCAGGGCCGCCCATGACCAATTTGTGTACTATCCATGTGAACATGATTTAAGTGGGGGGTGGACCTAACATCCTCTAGGGGGGTCCGGGGGCATGCTCCCCCGTGAAGATTTTTTTTAAATGTTGAAGTTAAAAGCATCAATCTGGTGCACTTTAAGAGATCTATGGATACATCTCTCAACACCCAGATGAAACAGAACTGTAAACAGATTTATTTTTCTTTATGGATATTTTACAAATCACTCCCCTTTTAAACTGTATTCTTGTTTATTAATAACAACTTTTTTGTACTGTCATACAGTATTTTATTCAAGTTTTTCATCTATTCTCTTATTATTTTATAACTATAATGATCATATAAAGGTGTGCCTTTACCTCACTGAGCTGAGGTTATCAGAGCCGCTCAGTCTTTCAGGAGAGAGCTCTCTAAAGCTCTCCCCCCGCGGCCGCTTACACAGTAAATTCCAATGTTAATAAAAGCACACAGAAGCTGTATACATTTTTTGGGAGTTTGATTTATTTTAAATGAACACAAATACAAAATTAAAACCTATAATTGCACACTAAAACCATTATTTTAAAAAAAGAACAATTTCACATAAACCTCTGGTTTTTACTGGGGATGGGGCAGTTCAATTTGATTTTGAGGGCGGGGGTGTGCCATAGTTTATTGGCGCTGTACGCAATATAGGCGTAGTTCTATGCCAAGGGCCGGCCCTGCCCGAGAGAATCCGGGTGCGACGGGTAGTTTTTTTTCACGAAAATGTGTTTCAGGGCTTCTTAATATTTAAAAACCTATTAATGTGGACAGGGGAAGCAAACACAGATCACAACACGTAGCATTACGGAGCAAACACGGGAGATCGTCTCACCTTAGCTGTTATTCTGATCAAAAGTCGTGTTCAATGGCATTAAAACGATAAAAATGCTGCTGAGAGTTAATCTATAGGTTAATCCAATGTGTCTGTCACTTTGAAAACATTATTGATAATCCATAATTTCCTTTTTATCTAAAAATCGGAGAATAAAAATAATAGCTGCTAATGGTAGAGTGTATGCAGCTTCCGGTTTTGGCTACGGGTCACTCTCACTCCTTATTTGGTAACGTGTATGTGGAACCCCCTCTCAATTATATTGGCTCTAGTCTAGCGGTTAAAAAGAGGTGTCAATCATCAAAATCGAGCAAGGGGGGCCAGAGGTAGGTCAAATCCACCCAAATGACCCCAGAAGTGGTTTTTATTTTCTAAATCTCTGTAAAAAGGTCAAATGTCACTTATTTTGCATCAATCTTGATACAGGGTACTTATTATATGTTACAGTGTGGATTCCTAAAGCTTTTAGTCTACTATCCCATCATTCAAGGCTGGTTTTCACTATAAGTAATGTGTTTATTTTGGACGGACACTATAATTTACATTTTTTTACTATGTTCAATCTGAATTTACTTTAAAATTAAAAAGAATCTATATTGATTCTGACTTTTCTACATCCAACTCACAGGTTTATCATTGCTATGATATAAAGATTATTAATGTACCCCTTTTAGAAGGGAAGATATGGTCATTTGTTCTGGGAATGTCATTTTCGAGCCTGAGGCCTGAAAAACAGGCTCGGGGCTCAACTGGTTAAACATATGCTTAAAGGCATTTCAACGAAGTTGTGTTGGAGTTTGTGTTACCAAGATTTCCTGATTGTACTGCCAATGTATATCGGTTCCAAATATCGGTTTCCTTGATTACTAATAATCTGTATTGGTTTCGACCTTGAAAAAACCATATCGATCGATCCTTAGATAAAACCTCACAATTGGAGTAGAAGTATTTAGGGCTGGACTGTTAACAATAACTTGAAGTGTGGGGCTGTTCATGGAAGTTATAACAATATGCCATGAATATTGTACAATGTTCACTGCAGTGAGTATGTGTGAAATTAGTTGCCTAAAGTTGCACATGAGATTCAAAATGGCTGACTTCGTGTACATTTTTGGGCATTCCTGCAAGAGACCTTTTTGTTTGTGTCCACTGTAACATATACGTACATATGAAATTACAGTAGTCTACATAGGTGGCAGGTTTGTACTTGAAAAATGGAAGTGAACGTGGCTTACGCAATTTTTCACGCCCAATCATGATACTAATATCAGATTGCAATCTTCTAATATTAATTCATCCTAATAAATGTTTGTCACAGCTTACCTGTATAGTTTCTGTCATTACCTTGAAAATTAGGCCTTATTCTTGGGTCATAGCTGACCATCAGACGGTTCAAGATGTTGGAAGTGGAGTTAGCCGGAACCTGGGCCAAATCTTCTGGGGACAACTGGCTGTTAATTAGGAATGAGAATTAGAATTCAAATTTAAAACACTTGAACATTATAATGTGTTTCTATTTTCCATAAAAAAGCTTTTTACATGTGTAATTACTGGAAAGAATCAGGAAAAAAGTAATGTATGCATTTAACAAAATGCTAGGACTCTTCAGACTCATGGCTCTTGATTGTTCCCCGGGCGCCACATAATGGCAGTCCACTGCTGCTAACACTACGATGGGTCAAATGCAGAATGTAAATTTCCCCTTTTTCAGGGTATATCAAAAAATATTGCAACATTTTGAGCCAGGGTCAAAGGTGGGGTAGGTACATTTGAGAAACCGGCTCGAGATCGCTAGAATTTGAAAATACACAACCGGAGAAAATCTGCCACTTCCTTATAGAGCCCCTCCTCCAACACACACGAACGCGCACATGACCAATGAGGGCACGAGATAAGTTTGTGCCCCAATGGAAGGCTGACAGGCAGGTAGACCATCCAATCCGTTTAGGCTAAACGGATTGGTTGTACTTTTTACAGTATTACGGCTTCTACAGATGAAATTTTTGTATGGATTTTTTGTTAAAGCACTTAAGATATTCATTGCTATCGGGATGTTAAGAGCATTCCATGGAATATAACAAAAAGTGTATCTCGAGCCGGTTTCTGAAACTTACCTACCCCACCTTTAAATGCCTGCTGTTAAAATGTCACCATTATTATTAATTGTTATATACTGTTATGATACTTGTTTATAAATAGGCTATAACGAGGAGCTGGTGTAAATATACAGTGGCTCGAAATAAGTTGTAAAGAGTGTAAAAAGTGTCGGTGGTTGTCGATCAGGTAGTAAAAGTTTGGTAGTTTGATTTCTGGACTCTGCGTTTAACAAGTCTTTGAACTTTGATGCTGAACCCCAAATTGCTCCAGATGGCATAGTCACTCACGAGTGTGTGTGAATGTGAACTGATGGTGGCACATTTTATGGTAGCTTCTGCCATTGTGCATTTTTGTGTGTGAATAGGTAAATGCTTACTTGTGACATAAATGCACATACTAAATAAGCAAGGTATAAATAAATTCCATTTACCATCCATTTCACAGAAAAATAAGAAAATAAACAGCACCATCTGTGGCAGTCCCAATAATTGGTAAATGTGCATACATTTGATGACAGATTGATGAGTACCCTGCGTACATATTTTTGTGTAAAGGTTTCCAGCAAGGTAACATGTTACCTTGCTCATTTTCCGCAAATGCAATGTGCTTGTATATGTGTATGAAATCATTTCTGCATAATGTAACATAGTGGGGAAATGTTGAAGGTGATGGTAACATATAGAGATACATTTGGAGAATATGCTATAATTACTTACGATGGACAGACCACTTGCTTGCCTTTCTTTCCCTTCGATTTCCGTCTTTGCTTTTGGTCAGTTGGCAAAAAAACAACAGCAAAAGCAGAAATATCACCGGCTTCCATCCAGCAGCCATGATACCTACAAGAGAGTTAAAGGCACCCTTAACACATGAACACATACAACTATAACATAATGTAAAGGGGGAGACCGAGGGGATGACACACAGCACATGGTCCCGGGTGTGTTCCGATTCATGTGTTCATTTATGATTGCAGCCGGTTAAGATGAAGCCTACTTTTAATTACTGTATACACTGCTGAGTGGCTTAACCCTTACCCAATTGATTTGAATCATTATCAATAGCAAATATTGTAAAAATAAGATTCACAAAATAATTTAAAAATAATTGCACTTAAGAAAGTAATTTGTTACATTTCCTCTGTGAAAGTAAGAGATACAAAATTGTGATTCAATGCTATTCAGTTGTGATTAATTGTGACCTGGAGAAACAGCTCTGTGAGCTGCTTGGATTGCAGTGGGCATCGTCTTCAGTCAAATATTTTTGTTTATTAGCAAAAAAACTCCACAAAACTCTTTTAATTACCGCAAAATGAATGTGTGTCGGGGAGAGAACACAAGGAGTTTAGGCCTTTAGCCTAGCCAATAACATGCACAAACACCAATATAACACATTAGAGGAAAGGGAAAAAGCATAATAGGGTCTCTTTGATGCACTGATCTGGTATACACTAAGATCAAAATAGAAAGGCTAAATCAAGAGGATAGACAATCTTGTACCTTTATTCACAATTTTAGCATTAAACCATTTGGAGTTCTGATTTCAGAGTGTGGATTTACTCCATAATTGTGCTGTTTCTGAAGATAGAACCTTCACAACAGTTCCTGCTGTTAAATGTCTGTAAATATTTGTAAAAAATATATATATTATAAAACATGAGTCATTCAACCCCTCGCCCACCATAATGTCAATGGTGCCCATTAGCCCAGCATGCCACATAACAGTGAGAGAAACTAGCGGGATGGGGAGAGGTAAAGAGAGGGGACTGTAGACTGTGAGGGATGGGTGGGGGGTTGGACTGCGGCGTTAAGACTATACTGTCGATTCGATGACACAGCTCTCTGAAGCTGTTATCGTCACATACGCACACACATAAACTGTTCTCTAAGCTATAAGCTAGCAGGACAACTGTAAAAAGTCAGATAAATGTAATTCCACGCAGGTATGAAACTGGTTCTCTTATAGTCAAACATGATAAGGACAGGAAAGAAAAAAATCTTCTATGTTTTGTCTTTCAGTCTGAGGTAGTAAGACCTAGTAAATCATTTACTGCTATATTTATCTCTCTATTGCACACATACACACACACACGCACACACACACACACACACACACACACACACACACACACACACACACACACACACACACACACACACACACAGACAGATGACTGCGACTGCAGAGGAGAACAGTAAAAGATAGAAAGAGACATTGCTTATTTTTTCTATTCTTACCTCTAGTGTGTCAGACCATCAGCTCTGCTGCATTACAGTGAGTCGTGGTTAGTCACTGAGATGCCTGCCTGTGTGTCCTCTCTGTCTCCTCTACCTCTCCCTCTCTCTTTCCCCTTGCTCTCTCTCTCCCCTCTCTCTCTGCTTTGCTCTTCATCTGCACTGCTCTGGAATCCTATTGCAAGTTCCTCTGTGCCTGCCCTGGGGGTAGTATCACATCAGTTTTGCTATCATGTATAACAAATATAAAAGAAGAGATAAATAGGAAAAAATATAAATTAATTATAATGTAAAAACATTCTGTTGATTTAGTATACAGAATGATAAAGAATGCTGTTAACTATTTTACAACCAAGGTCACAGATCACAATATCTATCATTCAATACCAATTATAATGCATTATCTCTAGGCAGTATTATAAACAGTATGGAATATTAATGTATTAACCTGAGAGTGCAAACTCCTGTCAACCGAAATGGCCAAGCCCTTCACTTGCGCAACTTTAATTCTTAAAAACCTATAATTAAAATGGGGGAGTTGTACAAAAACGCAATCCCTTCACAGTTGTCATAAGTAGGGAAATTGGCTATTGAGACCAAAACTGCGTATTACTAGGCTCTTAACATGTTAATTACTGCTGTGCAGAGATGGAGTACTCGAGTTCTGGACTCGGACTCGAGTGCCGATTTTTGGGACTCGTGACTCGACTCGGACTCGCGAACTGATTGACGCGACTCGGACTTGGACTCGTGAATTCTCGCGCACGATGACTTGGACTCGGACTCGTGAATGTTCCCCCCCACGATGACTCAGACTTGACTTGTACATTGACGCTCCGACTTGGACTCGAGCAAGTTTTCTCTGGAGTCTGATGTCCTCTATCCTGGGCTTGTGCACCTGTGAAGGCGAGTTCACGTACTGGCCCCGCTGTTCCAGTCTAAACATGTCTAGGACACACCCCGCCAGGGGCGCCGTAAGGGGGTGAAAGGTTAGGACGATTCTAAGGGCCCGTGACTGACAGGGGCCCCAAAATGTTCAGAACATTAAGAAAAAAAATGTAAGTAACCTTTCATCAATCCTCAATATTAACATTAATAGAACGTTATATTGATAAATTACTCACTAAAAATTCATTTAACTTATTTCTTCCAAAAGTGAATTACCCAAAGCCTCTGTACACCCCCTTCTATTTACGTGTAATGGTTTGGTCCTGCCTCCAAACGAAGTGCGGCACTGGCACTTGCAGAGAGTCAAAGCATGTGAGGAGGGATGCTAGTACTTAGCATACATACTGTGTAGTACCATGTTTCAACGACCAACAAAGTCAGGCTCTAAGAAAAGAAGAGAAAGACAAGAGAGAGGGACTAAAGGGCGACAGTATGTCACCCAGTTTTTCACAAGAAAAGGTGGGTGTGGTCCATGAGTGGTGCAAATTAGTCTGCTAGCTAATGTTTTTTTGTTTACTAAGCTGACATGAAGTACTGTTAATATCTTTACAGAAAATGCACTGCTCTTCACTGCTTTTTTAGCTGACATTTAAAGGTATGGTAGGTAATTCACTTCAGATGCAATTTTTGTTATATTCCATGGAATGCTCTTAACATCCCGATGGCAATGAATATATTAAATGCTTTGACAATAAATACATACAAAGAAATCATCTGTGGAAGCCATGGCGCTGTAAAAAGCACGACCAATCATCTGAGCCGGCCCAGCTAAAATAACTGGATGGCCTACCTGCCTGTCAGCCTTCCATCTGTGCACAAACTTATCTTGTGCCCTCATTGGTCATGTGCGCGTTTGTGTGTGTTGGAGAAGGGGCTCTGTAAGGAACTCTGTAAGAAGGGGCAGATTTTTTTCGGTTGTGTATTTTCAAATTCTAGCGCACTTGAGCTGGTTTCTCCATTCTTACCTACCTACTTACCTTTAATAAATGCAGGCACATTTTTAGCGCCGATTCATACTAAATCAGTTGTCCCTCCCCCTGGTGCCAGGTCCAACAGATCCATCTTTAGGCTCAGCAGCCTGTCCCCCCATAAGGCTGAACCTGAACCAGCTTTTCTCCAAACTGAAGGAGGTGAGCAGCATTGTGTTGAATGCCACTTAACATATCTGAAGGGAGACTGGAATACAATATATATATATAATATATATATATTATATATATATTAGGGCTGTCAGTCGATTAAAATATTTAATCGCGATTAATCGCATGATTGTCCATAGTTAATCGCGATTAATCGCAAATTAATCGCATATTTTTTATCTGTTCTAAATGTACCTGTAGAGGAATATTTTTCAAGATTTAATACTCTGCTTTATGCTATTGTTTATTATCATTTGACAAATATTCTCATGAATATTAAACACAACAACCTCTGAACATTACAAATATTCGCCTCAATTTAACCTGGAACCTCTCTCATACAATACAAATGGTGTGTGTGTGTGTGTGTGTGTGTGTGTGTGTGTGTGTGTGTGTGTGTGTGTGTGTTGTGTGTGTGTGTGTGTGTGTGTGTGTGTGTGTGTGTGTGTGTGTGTGTGTGTGTGTGTGTGTTGTGTGTGTGTGTGTGTGTTGTGTGTGTGTGTGTGGTGTGTGTGTTGTGGATCGTTGGAGCTATGTGCAACTCAAGGCATATGCTCGAACGGGAGCTGCCTGGACGCTGCAATCATGTTGCTGCAATCATGAGTGTGCTGACTTTTCGTACAATGTCCCGCTGTCTGGCTTCCTGCATAATAGTCAAGTGCTCGGCGCAGTTGTGTGGATAGAGCGCTCCTCTGTTTTCATTTAAACAGCTCCTTATATCCGTTAGCGCAGCTAGCTAGCACCCGATGCTAACAACAACAATGCACGTAAGGTGTCTCTCTCTCGCTCGCTCGGGCCACACATACACACACCCTCCCGGTCCTCCCGATGGCCAGTCGGTGCCTGCCGGTGAGCGTGGAAGTGTGGTCTGCTGCAAGCAGGCGGTAGGAGCGGGGCTGTCAGCAGCATCAGTTTGTAGATGGTATTTTAAACTCGATGCGCTCTGAAACTACGGGGCGGCCGAGGAAAAAAAATACACATGCGTTAATCGCGTTAAAATAATTAGTGGCGTTAATTTTTTTATTAACGCGTTAACTTGACAGCCCTAATATATATATATATATAACAAAAAGCTAACATCTAATTTAAATTATACATTTCAAACACAGTATTTTCCCACATAGCCAATGATCTATATAAAACAAAAAACTGCTTTTAGTCTATTTAGGATGATGGACAGTTTGAAGCATTGAGTGATCAGTCTGTAAACAAAATGTAAATCACCGACATTTGGGTTATGATATTAATACTAATGTTATTATATTAAAGCAGGGGTGGGGAACCTCCGGCCCCCGGGCCATATACGGACCGCTAGACCATTTGGTACGGCCCTCGAGGTAATTTATAAACAAAGTGGCCTGTGCCTGGTGGTGGGGCCCAATGTGATATATTTTCATGGGGCCCAAAATCCCTGGCGGCGCCCCTGCACCCCGCATCATGCTTTATGCTTTCACACATTCTGCTTCCACATTGGAAAAGAGCAGCGCAAAATGCTCGTTATGTTATGTGGAAACAAGATTGAAGAGAAGGCTCCATAACACATTACTCAACTGATCGAGTTCAGACATATAGGCTGTGTTGAACACTATCATCAGAGTAACGTGATCTAATCAATAAATAAAGATTCAGCCGATAACACGAAAGCACATGGTTACTTAACATGCAGAATGACGTCATTTTGCATGCTAAGTAGTCTTGTGCTTTCTGGGGCTTAATCTTTATCGAAAACTGATTTAACCGGTAAAAGTTCCTTCAAAATAAGAGTCCTGATCTTATTACTATATAAAATAAATAAAAGTGCAAAACGAAATATTTACCATAGGAAAATATTGGCAAATATTATATATAATCACTTCTCTAAAAGTTAACTCATTTAAATAGAGTTGGACATATTAAAGGTCATTTACAATAATAATAATATTGATATTATTAATAAGCTTTATATGTGTGTAGCACCTATTACAAGAATTGTAGCCAAAATCACTTCACAGTAGTTCAATAGACAGATTAGTATAACATGGCAGGATAAAAGCAATGTAGAGGAGCAGCCAACCCAGTCTCACAAAAGAAAACGTGTAATAACTACGTTGGTCCATAACTTGGGACGCAGTATTTCTACAAAAACGCCTCTGAAATTGTAGGATCCTGCAAGGAGACTCTAACCCCCTCTCCTCACATTCGCAACCTTGGAGTAATCTTTGACAGCCAGCTCAAATTTGACAAACACACAAACCACATCACCAGGACCGCCTTCTTCCATCTGAAAAACATTGCCCGCCTCCGTCCCTCACTCACCTTCCCGGCTGCTGAAACCCTCATCCACGCATTTGTCACTTCAAGACTGGACTACTGCAACAGTATCCTGTATGGTTCATCATCCAAAATCCTAAATAAACTACAATACATCCAGAACTGCGCTGCCCGCCTCCTCACCCACACCCGCTCCAGAGACCACATCACCCCCGTCCTTCAAAACCTGCACTGGCTCCCTGTTCGTCAACGAATACACTTCAAAATCCTTCTGCTAACACACAAAGCTCTCAATAACCAGGCCCCCCCCTACCTCTCTGACCTGATCCACCACTACACCCCTTCCCGCAGCCTTCGCTCATCAGAAGCGAACCTCCTCTCTATCCCCAAGAAAACCAAGCTCCGAACCTGGGGGGACAGAGCCTTCTCCATCGCTGCCCCCACCCTCTGGAACTCCCTCCCACAACACATCAGAGACTGCACTGACCCCCCCACTTTCAAAACACTGACCAAAACACACCTCTTCAGACTGGCTTTTAATCTGTGAATTATGCTGTATTGCTGTTTTAATAACTTTTAAATGTTATTTTATCTTGTTCTAATAACTTTTAAATTCTATTTTATCATGTTTTATCACCACTGTAAAGCGTCTTTGAGCACCTGGAAAAGCGCTTCGAAATGCAATGTATTATTATTATTATTATTATTATTGTGTGAAAAGAAATGTAAGATGTTGTTTAATTGCTGATATATTTATGATCCACGTCACGTTTTCAGTTTTGGCAGCAGCTCTTCCTGTTTGTCTAGAAGTCTTCTCATCAGGGCTCTATAAATAGAGAACTACGGCAGATATGTAATATTTAATGCAGCCAAACCGTGTATTACAATGCCGTTATGTGATGACTTTCAAACAGAAAAGAAAGCATACTCGGAATAAAGTATTATTTATTTTTCTTAAATGTTTTCGGTCTGTTTCCGGTATTTGTTTATGACGATGTGAGATGTGAGACTGGGTTGGATAATTGCACTGGGGAAAATAACGTATCTATGCCACAATTTTAGATGCGGATTTTGTTAAACTAATACGTTTGCGCTGTGGACCAACACTATACAGATGTAGCGCTTCGTTTCAGACGCCTACCCGGGCGGGTCCGTGATCGGCACGGGGTGGGCCCCTGCTGAAAAGGAAAACCCCCCCGCAGGACTTGAAACGCCCCCTTGATAAATACATTTAATTATAATGAAACCAGCAGCAATGGATCATGGATCCACCAGGGGGAGCCGTGAAAAGCTGCCACACTGGAACTCATGTGACATAAACAGCTGATCTACAGGGATCTGATATAGCGGATATTTGTTAAGATCCATATATGTCACGGATAGGATCATATTCTGTGCTTAAGTAAGAGACATGTAATCATTTACTAAACATCACCATGTTTTTATTTAACAAAATAATGTTTAATTCACGTTGGCGTAAGTACAAAACCATCGCTATGTTTTTAGATCAGGAAATGCATTCAGGGTCAAACAAACGATGTTCGGTCGTGATCCTCGCGATCATTTAATGTATCATATGTTCGCGAGTTGAAATGAATGCACTAAATTTAATCCACGTGAGTTTACAACAACAACAATAATCGCTTTGTTTTTATATCACATCCGACCGGAGGAAAATGCAGCACGGCTCTCTACCGATCACCCTAATCCCACGGACAAACAATAATATGTACAGTGTTCATAGTTTACTGTATTATTAGTGTCTAATATTACTGCTATAATAATCACACATTGAGTTGTTGAAATCAGACCATCGTTTTTTAAACGCTCTGAATGAAACGGCAGCTCTCAGGTGATCAGCTGTGTGTTTACACAATAAAATATGCATAGTAATTTAATACCTTCCAACACACATTGTAAGAACAGTTCTGTTTCATATGAGTGTTGAGAGCCGTATCCACAAATCTACTAATTTTGCCCTCAGTGCACCAGATTGATGCATTTAACTTCAATTTAAATAAAAACATCTTCTGTTGTAACAACAATAACATTATAAATAGTAACATAGCATGGTATTGCACATTTACTGTAGCTTTGAGTGTTACTGGCCTGAGATTTTTTTATGACATGAATGAAGGTGACTGAGGCTTTTTAATATAGACTTTTCAGTGTCCCACATTTTGCACAGAACTGTCCCACATTAGGAAAACAGATTGTCTGAGACAATTTGGCACTAAGAGTACTAATATGTCTACCATTTCTTGTATGAGTTTAATATCTGCATGTTCTCTTTTGGTTTGATTAGGACACATCCTGGGGATTTCAGAATGTTACTGGATTTTGATTTATTGTATCGGCTTCATGTCGCAATATATTCCCGAAGTCTGAAATGCAAAAATGTTCCACATTAGGGCAATTCACCCTACATTTAATCATTTTGTTTATTTTTAACGAAATAAATGTGCTTTAATCCATCATGAAATTAATGTAGGCTATTTACTTAGTACATATCTGACATGAACGATTAAACACGTTTGTGCATTCTTTATGAATGCAAACCGAGTCAACCAACCCCCCATGTGTCCTATGTTGGGGACCCTTTGTTTAAAACTAATTGGCCATCGGAATGTGTGGAGTAACATTCCACAGCTCTCCCCCCTCCTGTGACACAGAGAGAGAGAGAGGGAGATCGCTCTTCTGGAGTGAAGAGAGCTGAAATATTGATATTGCAAGTTAGAAACGTAAAATGCATTTTGACAGACACTTGGGGGAAATATGCTGCATTTTGAATGACGGGAAGAGCCGTGTAAATGGGTGGCCATATGCATTTGAAAAGCAATATAAATCACACAGTTATTATGCAATAGGCTATAAAAGCACCACCGATTACCTTTCTCCAATTCAAACTCTTGACGGGAAAAAAGGAAGGTGTAAATGGTTGGGCTATACTGTACTGTATACATACAAAGGCCATTCAATAGACGTTCAATATATAGTATTCGTTTATTAGAGTCTGGTTTGTCAGTTTGTAGATGGTATTTTAAACTCGATGCGCTCTGAAACTACGGGGCGGCCGAGGAAAAAAAATACACATGCGTTAATCGCGTTAAAATAATTAGTGGCGTTAATTTTTTTTATTAACGCGTTAACTTGACAGCCCTAATATATATATATATATAACAAAAAGCTAACATCTAATTTAAATTATACATTTCAAACACAGTATTTTCCCACATAGCCAATGATCTATATAAAACAAAAAACTGCTTTTAGTCTATTTAGGATGATGGACAGTTTGAAGCATTGAGTGATCAGTCTGTAAACAAAATGTAAATCACCGACATTTGGGTTATGATATTAATACTAATGTTATTATATTAAAGCAGGGGTGGGGAACCTCCGGCCCCCGGGCCATATACGGACCGCTAGACCATTTGGTACGGCCCTCGAGGTAATTTATAAACAAAGTGGCCTGTGCCTGGTGGTGGGGCCCAATGTGATATATTTTCATGGGGCCCAAAATCCCTGGCGGCGCCCCTGCACCCCGCATCATGCTTTATGCTTTCACACATTCTGCTTCCACATTGGAAAAGAGCAGCGCAAAATGCTCGTTATGTTATGTGGAAACAAGATTGAAGAGAAGGCTCCATAACACATTACTCAACTGATCGAGTTCAGACATATAGGCTGTGTTGAACACTATCATCAGAGTAACGTGATCTAATCAATAAATAAAGATTCAGCCGATAACACGAAAGCACATGGTTACTTAACATGCAGAATGACGTCATTTTGCATGCTAAGTAGTCTTGTGCTTTCTGGGGCTTAATCTTTATCGAAAACTGATTTAACCGGTAAAAGTTCCTTCAAAATAAGAGTCCTGATCTTATTACTATATAAAATAAATAAAAGTGCAAAACGAAATATTTACCATAGGAAAATATTGGCAAATATTATATATAATCACTTCTCTAAAAGTTAACTCATTTTAAATAGAGTTGGACATATTAAAGGTCATTTACAATAATAATAATATTGATATTATTAATAAGCTTTATATGTGTGTAGCACCTATTACAAGAATTGTAGCCAAAATCACTTCACAGTAGTTCAATAGACAGATTAGTATAACATGGCAGGATAAAAGCAATGTAGAGGAGCAGCCAACCCAGTCTCACAAAAGAAAACGTGTTATAACTACGTTGGTCCATAACTTGGGACGCAGTATTTCTACAAAAACGCCTCTGAAATTGTAGGATCCTGCAAGGAGACTCTAACCCCCTCTCCTCACATTCGCAACCTTGGAGTAATCTTTGACAGCCAGCTCAAATTTGACAAACACACAAACCACATCACCAGGACCGCCTTCTTCCATCTGAAAAACATTGCCCGCCTCCGTCCCTCACTCACCTTCCCGGCTGCTGAAACCCTCATCCACGCATTTGTCACTTCAAGACTGGACTACTGCAACAGTATCCTGTATGGTTCATCATCCAAAATCCTAAATAAACTACAATACATCCAGAACTGCGCTGCCCGCCTCCTCACCCACACCCGCTCCAGAGACCACATCACCCCCGTCCTTCAAAACCTGCACTGGCTCCCTGTTCGTCAACGAATACACTTCAAAATCCTTCTGCTAACACACAAAGCTCTCAATAACCAGGCCCCCCCCTACCTCTCTGACCTGATCCACCACTACACCCCTTCCCGCAGCCTTCGCTCATCAGAAGCGAACCTCCTCTCTATCCCCAAGAAAACCAAGCTCCGAACCTGGGGGGACAGAGCCTTCTCCATCGCTGCCCCCACCCTCTGGAACTCCCTCCCACAACACATCAGAGACTGCACTGACCCCCCCACTTTCAAAACACTGACCAAAACACACCTCTTCAGACTGGCTTTTAATCTGTGAATTATGCTGTATTGCTGTTTTAATAACTTTTAAATGTTATTTTATCTTGTTCTAATAACTTTTAAATTCTATTTTATCATGTTTTATCACCACTGTAAAGCGTCTTTGAGCACCTGGAAAAGCGCTTCGAAATGCAATGTATTATTATTATTATTATTATTATTGTGTGAAAAGAAATGTAAGATGTTGTTTAATTGCTGATATATTTATGATCCACGTCACGTTTTCAGTTTTGGCAGCAGCTCTTCCTGTTTGTCTAGAAGTCTTCTCATCAGGGCTCTATAAATAGAGAACTACGGCAGATATGTAATATTTAATGCAGCCAAACCGTGTATTACAATGCCGTTATGTGATGACTTTCAAACAGAAAAGAAAGCATACTCGGAATAAAGTATTATTTATTTTTCTTAAATGTTTTCGGTCTGTTTCCGGTATTTGTTTATGACGATGTGAGATGTGAGACTGGGTTGGATAATTGCACTGGGGAAAATAACGTATCTATGCCACAATTTTAGATGCGGATTTTGTTAAACTAATACGTTTGCGCTGTGGACCAACACTATACAGATGTAGCGCTTCGTTTCAGACGCCTACCCGGGCGGGTCCGTGATCGGCACGGGGTGGGCCCCTGCTGAAAAGGAAAACCCCCCCGCAGGACTTGAAACGCCCCCTTGATAAATACATTTAATTATAATGAAACCAGCAGCAATGGATCATGGATCCACCAGGGGGAGCCGTGAAAAGCTGCCACACTGGAACTCATGTGACATAAACAGCTGATCTACAGGGATCTGATATAGCGGATATTTGTTAAGATCCATATATGTCACGGATAGGATCATATTCTGTGCTTAAGTAAGAGACATGTAATCATTTACTAAACATCACCATGTTTTTATTTAACAAAATAATGTTTAATTCACGTTGGCGTAAGTACAAAACCATCGCTATGTTTTTAGATCAGGAAATGCATTCAGGGTCAAACAAACGATGTTCGGTCGTGATCCTCGCGATCATTTAATGTATCATATGTTCGCGAGTTGAAATGAATGCACTAAATTTAATCCACGTGAGTTTACAACAACAACAATAATCGCTTTGTTTTTATATCACATCCGACCGGAGGAAAATGCAGCACGGCTCTCTACCGATCACCCTAATCCCACGGACAAACAATAATATGTACAGTGTTCATAGTTTACTGTATTATTAGTGTCTAATATTACTGCTATAATAATCACACATTGAGTTGTTGAAATCAGACCATCGTTTTTTAAACGCTCTGAATGAAACGGCAGCTCTCAGGTGATCAGCTGTGTGTTTACACAATAAAATATGCATAGTAATTTAATACCTTCCAACACACATTGTAAGAACAGTTCTGTTTCATATGAGTGTTGAGAGCCGTATCCACAAATCTACTAATTTTGCCCTCAGTGCACCAGATTGATGCATTTAACTTCAATTTAAATAAAAACATCTTCTGTTGTAACAACAATAACATTATAAATAGTAACATAGCATGGTATTGCACATTTACTGTAGCTTTGAGTGTTACTGGCCTGAGATTTTTTTATGACATGAATGAAGGTGACTGAGGCTTTTTAATATAGACTTTTCAGTGTCCCACATTTTGCACAGAACTGTCCCACATTAGGAAAACAGATTGTCTGAGACAATTTGGCACTAAGAGTACTAATATGTCTACCATTTCTTGTATGAGTTTAATATCTGCATGTTCTCTTTTGGTTTGATTAGGACACATCCTGGGGATTTCAGAATGTTACTGGATTTTGATTTATTGTATCGGCTTCATGTCGCAATATATTCCCGAAGTCTGAAATGCAAAAATGTTCCACATTAGGGCAATTCACCCTACATTTAATCATTTTGTTTATTTTTAACGAAATAAATGTGCTTTAATCCATCATGAAATTAATGTAGGCTATTTACTTAGTACATATCTGACATGAACGATTAAACACGTTTGTGCATTCTTTATGAATGCAAACCGAGTCAACCAACCCCCCATGTGTCCTATGTTGGGGACCCTTTGTTTAAAACTAATTGGCCATCGGAATGTGTGGAGTAACATTCCACAGCTCTCCCCCCTCCTGTGACACAGAGAGAGAGAGAGAGGGAGATCGCTCTTCTGGAGTGAAGAGAGCTGAAATATTGATATTGCAAGTTAGAAACGTAAAATGCATTTTGACAGACACTTGGGGGAAATATGCTGCATTTTGAATGACGGGAAGAGCCGTGTAAATGGGTGGCCATATGCATTTGAAAAGCAATATAAATCACACAGTTATTATGCAATAGGCTATAAAAGCACCACCGATTACCTTTCTCCAATTCAAACTCTTGACGGGAAAAAAGGAAGGTGTAAATGGTTGGGCTATACTGTACTGTATACATACAAAGGCCATTCAATAGACGTTCAATATATAGTATTCGTTTATTAGAGTCGGCTTGACTCGGTTTGCATTCATAAAGAATGCACAAATGTGTTTAATCGTTAATGTCATAGTATTCGTTTATTAGTCCCCGAGGGGAAATGGGTAGCAGCACATCACAGAGGCATTTAAAAAGTGAAGAAAATACATTCTGTAAATGTTCACATCAGGCACCTTCAAGTTAAACAATACTAAGTAAACAATTAACACAGTAAATTATGTGGATTAAATCACATTTATTTCGTTAAAAATAAACGAAATGACTCGGTTTGCATTCATAAAGAATGCACAAACGTGTTGAATCGTTCATGTCAGATATGTAGGCCTACTAAGTAAATAGCCTACATTAGTTCCTGCTCAAGATTAGATTCAACTTTATTGTTATTGCACAGATTACAGGAACTGAGCCAACGAAATGCAGTTTAGCTTCTAACCAGGAGCAACAAGCAGTAAAGTGAAAAGTAATGTTCACAATCTACAGAATAAAATATATAATTAATTGAATGATGAATAAACAGTGAGGGGTATGAATACACTAGATATCAGCCTGATGAAAACGGTAGGACCATACCGTTCTCCAGCCCCAAACCCCCATGTTTCATATGTATGTTGGACCCTTTGTTTAAAACTAATTGGCCATCGGAATGTGTGGAGTCACATTCCACAGCTCTCCCCCCCCCCCCCCCCCCCTCCTGTGATCCCCCGCACACAGAGAGACACAGAGAGATCGCTCTTCTGGAGTGAAGAGAGCGGAAATATTGATATTGCAAGTTAGAAACGTAAAATGCATTTTGACAGACACTTGGGGGAAATATGCTGCATTTTGAATGTCCGATAGTCCACCATTAACACCTTAGTCCGTCTCGTCTCATCAACGAAAACTAAATATACATGACATACTTTGATTTAGTAGATTTCGCATGAGAGCAAAAGGAGAATATCCGTGTGTAAGAGTGGAAATGTATGTATGTAAAATGAGAATATATGTGTGTAAGAGTGAAAATATGCTGCATTTTGAATGTCCGATAGTCCACCATTTCCACCGGAAATATCAAACATTTAATAAAAGTGAAAAACAATGAACAAGACTTAACGTATTCATCATAATTAATTATATTTATTTCGTTTGGATGTAGGTGATCTTCTACTATATGAACATTTTGGACCCAAAATCACAACAAAAACGTAAAAACAGATTTTGAAAATGATTTTATTTTTCACAACACAAACATACGAAACCATTTAAAAGCTGGAAATATATACATGGGATGTGACTATGATAATGTGAAAGTTTGATTGAGGTAGCATGGGATTTCATTCTGATAAGGCAAAAGTGTTATTATAAATATAATACAAATATATATATATATACACATTATGTACAAAAATCTGTTTTTTCTGTCTTTATCTGTGCCACGCTTCAAAGCGGTTTCTGTCAACTACGACACAGAGGGCAACATCACAGATTCCTCCTCCTCCATGTCAAAAAACAAGCTTAAAGCTTGACTCACGTTCAGAGTTCTCTTCATCATAGTTGAGTCTTCAAAACTCTAAATATATCTAACTATATCTACATTTTCAATGTTTGTTTGTCACTTTACTTCAATCGCAGTCTCCCGCAGCCTCTCTTCGTCTCCCGCAGCCTGTCTTCGTATATCTTCGTCTCTCTCCATTTCCCGCCGTCTCTCTTCGGTTCCCGCCGTCCCTCTTCGTCTCTTTTCGTCTCGTTTCGTATCACTCCGTTTACCTGATTACCTCACCCCTTCCTGGTAAATACATCCTGTTGAGCAGGATCTACAGTTTCCAGTATTTTCCGTTTCGTAAAATGATCAAATATGGCGAAGATATTCAAATATGTGCTTCCATATTTCATACTTTTGAAATGTATTAACTTTATATCACCGTATCTCCGTGTTTACTGGGTCTTTTTGCATGAATCAAAGACTGGGATATACAGTAGTTTCAAGCCAGTACTTTCGACAGAAACACACGGCAATGTTGTCCGGACTGTTGTTTTTATGCGGCACCGGCTTGAACAGGTCATGTGATCTGATCACGCCGGCGTGACGGTCGACTCCAAAGGGTTAATATTAAATACATATAAGTATTTTTACAACTTGTATTTAGAAATACTCTGTTGTAATTATTGATGCATGTGTTCATCCATTCAATGTGGCATCTGCTATAATGGGGTTAATGTATGATATTACTTAATAATACAATACATTATAATATATGATATGATAATTACATTTTAGTTTTATTCATTTCTTATTTCATAGTTTCCCATTATTATTATTATTTTTTATCGCTCATCTTATTTTTGATTTTATTAATCTGTGTGAATCTGTGCTGTCCTGTTTTTCACTCTCACCTTGTTGCTGTTTGAACTACTGAATTTCCCCACGGGATTAATAAAGGTCCATTTTATCTTATCTTAATGTATAAATTGATTTACTTCAATCTACTGTACAATATTACAGGAAATATACTGCATAAAGCAAACTATATACTTTATTTGATCTAAAATATTGATGTTTCTACAACACCCATTGTGTATTTTGTGAATGAAGCGCCATCTCATGGTTAAATCCTGTAATTGAACAAATGGGGAAATTGGGCAACGCCCTCTAGCAATTTGGCAACACCCCCAGCCACTGGCATCCGCTGGGCTTTTGACTGGGACACACCCATTTGAGTCTGATCTGGAGTGCTACATCTGTAAATTGATGGGGAAGGGGGTAGCAATAAAGATAACACCATTAAACAGTTACATAACATAAATAATATCGATAGCAGCTAAAGCAAACAGATATTGTTCTGAACGGTATTAAAGTAAACAGGTATTATCTTGAACTGTATTGAAGTGAACATGTATTATTTGGGACTGTTTTTAAGTAATCCTATATATATATATAAACCTTCTTACATACACTTTCCCAGACACCCTGACACACACACAATACACTCCCTGACCAAGATACCAACACACACACACATACACTTTCCCTGACATCCTGACACACATACACTCCCTGACCAAGGTACCAACACACACACACATACACTCCCTGACCAAGGTACCAACACACACACACATACACTCCCTGACCAAGATATCAACACACACACACATACACTTCCTCTTTACCAAACGCACACACTTGTCCTTTTCAAGGTTCTTTTTGGGGCCAATACAATGTTTGATTGTTTGAGAAAGAATAGTTAGTGTGAAACCTTCCCTGGGAAATTAAAGGAGTAGAATCCAGTGGAAGATAAGAAGTGACTCTCCGCCCCAAAAAGGTCCATATATACTGTTGTTTATTCATGCCAAATGCCCCCTGTTTCTGACTGGCTGGTCCCGATACCTGTATCGCACAGCAGCAGAGCTGGGAGTCCAGAGTACTCTGTAGAATTGTATTGTGTCTTTTTACCATTAAAATCAGATTATTGTTATAACTTTTATGCCGGTGTTTTGAACTCTTTCTCTCTTATTAATCTGACCAGGCTCATCTAACGGACGGCGCGGAGCAGAGCTGGGCTTTAAGCCACCACAACTGTGTCTGCTCCTACAATTTGGTGACCTGCGACGTGATGAGTGCTGGTCTATAGGAGGACCACCGACAGCTAGCGGACGAATTCAGTCCAGGGGAGGACACCTTGACACCGTTGACAACTAAACCAGGACGTCCAGATACAAAGGTGAGCAGACACCTGTTGATTGTCAAAATCTGTGATTGGCTATACTACAACATTTTTAGAGTTGTCAGCGGCGTTCTCAGTGTTCTTAGTCACGGTAAAGAAATACAGTATACTGTAGATAAGTGTGTCTATAAGAGCCAGGTAGAGCAGTCCTGACCTATGGAGCACTAGGTGGCTATAAGAGTCGGGTAGAGCAGTCCGGACCTATAGTGCACTAAGTGTGTGTGTGAAAATACAGTATACTGTAGATAAGTGTGTCTATAAGAGCCAGGTAGAGCAGTCCTGACCTATGGAGCACTAGGTGGCTATAAGAGTCGGGTAGAGCAGTCTGGACCTATAGTGCACTAAGTGTGTGTGTGAAAATACAGTATACTGTAGATAAGTGTGTCTATAAGAGCCAGGTAGAGCAGTCCTGACCTATGGAGCACTAGGTGGCTATAAGAGTCGGGTAGAGCTAGTCCGGACCTATAGTGCACTAAGTGTGTGTAAGAGTCTGGTATTGCAGTCCAGTACCTTAGCTCACTAAAAAGAGAGTAAAGTGAACCAGCGAGGTCTCCGTGAGGTAGTTTATTCCTGCACGAGTGACTCGCTGGGAAAATTCTGTGGACTATAGGCTGACAAAAAGCTGAAGTCGATATTATATGTGGATATACAGGAGGAGACACGCAACTTTCAAAAATCAATTTGAAATGACCGGATCTCGCAAACTCTTGCTGTGGGGTTGATCTGAACGGCTAAAACGTGACGATAAAGGATTTTTTTGGCTTGGGTTTAATCTCCATGTGAGGGTCACATCTCTAAAGAGAGGTGTCGAAGCGCTCTCAAAAGCCTGAATTATCTGTTGAAATAATACATCGCACAAAAAGCCGGACAGAATGTATAAGGGAATAAACTCTGTCATTTTTTACGTCAAATCTGTGTAATAATTGAGAAAAGAGAGCATAGTGACATAGTGATTTGCAGAGCTGAGAGCTTCATCAGACAGGGGAAGCTCATTTGTGGTCAGCTGCTGCCCTCTGGTGGCGAACAGGGTGTAACAATATTACAAGTGGAAAACTCTGAATTCAGACTGTGTGCACGTCTGAATTAACAAGACATTCAAATAAATAAGAATAAGGACATTAAGAGTAACGACAAGATTTGTCCAGTGTATTAATAAATACAAGTGAACACATATTAACCTAGTCAGATAAATAGATACGAAGTCAAACATGGAAGGAGAATTTGAAAAGAGTGATTTAGGTGTTCCAACTTCCGGAAGTTTCCGCGAACAATGGGAACAGACTGAGAGGTTGATTCTCAGTGGAATCAAACAGAGAGACAGGAAAAAGGCTGGTTCAGACCTGAGGTTCCTAAAAAATAAAATGAGGGAAGAGGACAGGGTAGGAGGAGATGAGACTTTAGGAAGTCTAAGCTCAGCGCTAAATGTTTATGAGCGACAGCTTGTAAAGAAACTTGGAAACCTAAACGGGCAAAAACCTGGATTATTTGGCTGTAAGAAACTAAACAAAGAGAAAGAGGCGGTAGATAAATTAAGGAGGATTTGCCATAACGCAGCACTCGCCATTAAAGGAGCAAATATTACTACCCTCCCAGCCAAGAATCCCCAAACCATGATAGCAGCCCAAACACAGGGAGGGGAGTTTCAACGCTCTAGTGTCGTTGGCACACTCCTGTTCCCTCAGGACATTAAAGAAACATCAGTGTCGGCACATCCACCTACGGATGGAGAAATATTGGACTTTATTGCAAAACGAGTCAAATTTTAGGGATATAAATAAAGATGACACCTCTCCCTCTGATAGAGAAGACATAGGGAGGCAAACTATCCGCAGTGCTGTAAATGAGGGGAACCCGTCTGCTCCCATCTTGTCTACCCTCATTTACCCGGACCTAGGCGATCAATCAAAGAACCCACCCCCTTATTCTATCCCTACCCCAAGCGCGCCACCCGTGACTAATTTACAAATGATGGTAGGAGGCACATCATCCGATTCAGAACAGGAAAAAGCTGCTATAAGAGGGGGACATTTTAAAATAGTGGGAAATGTAGCATTGACTCCTTTAAGGAACACTCCCACTACAAAGACAAGATCAGAAGGTCAGAAGAACTCTGCCTCACTTGGAGGGAATGATAGACAAAGGGAGGAAATAAATGAAACCCTACAGACAGATTGCACCACCCCAGAACAGATGCTCTTTTTGCCTGAGGAGGAAAGCCCATCAGGCTCAATGTCAGACAAAATAAAGTCAGAAAGAGAGAGGGAGCGGTTTGTTTCCATTCTGGAAAATATTACAAGAAGCCACGCAGACCCCACACAGGAAGAAGTACTCCACATGGCAGAAAAACTAGAAAAAGGGGATAGACAAGACAGCCAGGGCAGAACAGAAGACAGATGCTCAGAGAGGGCCCCCCCCCCTCTCTGAGGTCAAGTGACCCTTTCAGAAATAGAGGAGCCCAGACCCACTATTACCCAGTCAGTACAAGAGGAGCAGCTGGAGATGAAAGTGATGAGTATTACTCTGGAGCAGAAGACACAGGACACAGAGATAGCTATCAGGACACTGTTCAGCAAGGGCCAATAGAACAGGGAGAGGACAACTGCAGAAAGCGTAGGAACAAGGTTAAGAATATATCTCTGACAGGAACAATCACTGAACTGCCTGAAGAACAGGTTCTTACACTCCCCCGTAGGACGTTAAGATCCCAACACACCTCGTCTCATGCCTTTATGGGCCCAGCATTACAGGCGCCCTTAGTGGCTCTCCCCAGTGGGAATATCGCTTACAATCCTTTCACACTGGGAGACATACATGCTATAGTTGACAAAATGCCCCTACCTACTGAGGGAGGGAGACATTGGATGAGTAGGTTTGCTGATATGTCAGTGGGACAAACAATTTGCCTTGGAGATTTCAGGAGGATATTAGCACAACAGACTTCTCACTATGAGGTAGAAAGAGTTGAGGAAAGAGCAGGAACAGAAAAAATGAATGATGACAAGCCTATCTCTTCCAACAACATACACAGCTTGCTGAGCATGGCAATGAGAGAGCATTTCCCACAGACAGGAGGAGGCTACGGTTCACTGTCCTTCACATTCACACCTGGAGAGGCCGCAGCAACCATGTTGCTCAGGTCACGCCAAGAATACACAGTGGCCACTGACTGTAGTCCCGATAATAATAACCAACATGTGCAGATGTTCCGTAAAGCAATAATGGCAGCAGTACCTGCCGAGATTAAAACTCTTATGGAGGACAACCCAGAAATAGATCACATAAACACGCAGACATGGGAGCGTCACTTGGCCCATCATTTAGGCAAATTTAACAAACAACTCACGAAGAATAAAACCGAGGAAGAAGAGTTGGTGTCATGACATTAACTACTGGGGATGTTTGACCAGGCCAGGATCTGGAGAGGACGCTGGCGCTTGTTTGTTCGCCGCTTCTCCTACGCCTCAGAGTTTTTATCTGCTTTTAAGCTATTTTACCTGCTTTTAAGCCATATGGCTAAACTTGAGTCTGTTTAACAAGTGCTTTTATATCTTAAACCTCGTGATTATTGACGGTTTTGGACCTGACACTGTCGGGACTCACCTGCTGTATCGCCCAAATTCGCCGACTATCTCCGGCTGACTGCTTGCCTCTCTCCCGCTACTACTGTGACAGCAGGCGGACTCCCAATCCTCTGTTCATTCCCAGACGCGAGGTATACTATCGGGATAGCCTTCCAGCTGTCTCGTTGCTAAGCACCGCTACCAAACTTCTTCGGCGCCCGACCTGTTGACATGTTGAGGTTTTCTATTCCCCAACTCCTGAGCTTCAACCACTCCAACGCTCCAACCGGCACCTCAGTCATTAAACAACTTGGACTTCTTCGTCGGCCTCGCTATATCCACCGAAGCCCAAGAAGAAGACAAACTGTATATTCCCAGCACGGAGTTGCAGATATTCCATCCATCCACTCTGTCTGCCGTCGTGTCGCACATCTTACGCGTCATCAGAGTTCATGGCGGGGTCAAATCACGCCAGAAACATCGCGAGACCGCTGCATGAATACACGGAGAGCATCGCGAGATCGCCACACACGAAGGAGTCTGGAAAACGTGGAGTGGATTACAGCCTGCTCCGGCCCCTACAGAGATTCACCACATCTTCCAAAGCCAAAATAGAACTTCTGAATACACAATCCCTCAGTAATAAAGCATCCTTCATTCACGACCACATCTCTGATGAGAAAATGGACTTCATGTGCCTCACGGAAACCTGGCATCAGCCAGAGGTTTACTCCACCCTCAATGAAGCTTGCCCTCCTGGCTACAGCTACTTGGAGAAAGCCCGCAGCACTGGTCGTGGTGGAGGCCTAGCTGTCATCTACTGAAAGGAATTGGAACTGTCACTCCTGGCCCTGCCTGTATTGTCCTCTTTTGAATGCCTTGCATTTAAATGTAAACCCCCCTTTGCCCTGACAATACTTCTGATCTACCGGCCACCCAAACCCAACTCAGCCTTCATCCCAGAGATACAAGACCTTCTCACTACGCTATGCACAACCTCTGGCAATATTATCATACTTGGAGATTTTAATATTCACGTCGACTCCCCCTCCTGCCACTTTGGCACTGAGTTTCTGCTACTTCTGGACTGCCTCAATCTGACACAGCATGTTAATGTCCCCACACACGCCAAGGGCCACACGCTCGACCTGGTCATCACAAACTCCGCCCCCATCAGCAATCTGCTAGTGTATGACCTGGGGGTGTCTGACCACAAGACCATCTCTATCGAGCTCTCTTTCCAATCCCCACTCAGCAAGCCCAAACGCCAAATCCGCTTCAGGAACCTGAGGAACATCAACCCGGTCACCATGACCCTGGACCTCCAGCATCTTTCTTCCGCCAACTTCTCATCAGTAAGTGAGTCAGTTGCATACTACAACCAGTCCCTTAAGAGTCTCCTTGATCTGCACGCCCCCCTCAAAACCAGGATGGTCACCTTCTCGCGCTCAGCCCCTTGGTACACCGGCGAACTGCGGAGAATGAAGACAGCTGGGCGTGTCCTTGAGCGGCGGCTCAAGGCCTCAGGACTCACTGTTCACCGGTTAGCCTATCATGAACACCAGAAGGCCTATGCACAGTCCCTCAGAGATGCACAGTCCCAGTACTACTCCTCCCTCATCAACAACAGTACTGGAAACTCCAAGCAACTCTTCTCCACCATAAACCACCTCCTCAAACCCCAAAGTCCTCTACACTCCGACTCCAATGAGAAGCAGTGTGGCAACTTTGCCGCCTTCTTCACTAACAAAGTTGACACCATCCGCTCCATCCTCTCTAGCCCCTCTGCACCTCCAGTTACGACTGCTGACCCACAGCCTGAGACAACCCAGCCTCTTCGCTGTTTCACGGACATCTCTCAGCGAGAGGTTGAGGGCATCGTTAGGAGGATGAAGCCCTCCACCTGTGTCCTGGACCCCCTTCCGTCAGCTCTTGTAAAATCGTACATCTGTTCCATGAGCCCCATGATCACTAAGATTGTAAACCTCTCACTCCAGGCTGGCCATTTCCCCTCTGCCCTAAAAACCGCTGTCATCAAACCTCATCTCAAAAAACCCTCCCTTGACCCGGGAGTCCTGGCCAACTACAGACCCATTTCCAACCTTCCTTTTCTATCTAAAGTGCTGGAAAAACTAGTTGCTGCTCAGCTCCAGGACCACCTAAACTCCAACAACTTATTTGAGAAGTTCCAGTCTGGTTTCCGCTCAGGCCACAGCACAGAAACTGCCCTGGTCAGGGTCACCAACGACCTGCTGATGACGGCTGATGCTGGCTCTCCCTCTCTCCTCATCCTCCTCGATCTCACTGCAGCTTTCGACACCGTCGATCACGGCATCCTCCTCCATCGTCTGCACTCCACCATCGGACTCTCTGACTCTCCCCTTGACTGGTTCAGATCTTACCTCACCGGGAGAACAGAGTACGTCTCCTTGGGCGAGGCAGAGTCGGGTACCCACAACATCACCTGTGGTGTCCCTCAAGGATCAGTTCTCGGCCCCACCCTCTTCACACTCTACATGCTCCCCCTTGGCTCTATCATCAGCCGACATGGAGTATCATTCCATTGTTACGCTGATGACACCCAACTGTACCTCAGGATCAACCCTACCTCCTCTGCAGCCCTGCCTTCACCCACACTCACTGCCTGCCTGGAGGAGATACAGGCGTGGATGAAGCAAAACTTCCTGAAACTCAACAGCTCCAAGACCGAAGCCATTATAGTTGGCACCCCACACCAGGTTCGGTCATCCACCATCACCACCATCACCTTCTCCGGCCAGGACATTACCCTCTCCTCAATAGTCACCAACCTGGGTGTGAAAATGGACGCCCATCTGACCTTTGAGGCCCACATTAAACAGCTGTGCAAGAACTCCTTTTACCACCTCAGGAACATCGCCAAACTCCGCCCCACACTCACTCTGTCTGATGCCGAAAAGCTGGTCCACGCCTTTGTCTCCTCCAGGCTGGATTACTGCAATGCACTCCTCATCGGGATCCCTAACAAAAGCATCCAGAAGCTCCAATACATCCAGAACAGCGCTGCTAGGATCCTGATGAGGGTGCGCAAATATGATCACATCACCCCCATCCTTAAAGCACTACACTGGCTACCCGTGGAACTGAGGATCGAATTCAATGTAATGTTTATTTATACTGTTCATGCTCACTACTTGTAGCACTTCGGGATTTGCATTCAAATATGAAGTGCTTTATAAATGGAACTCATTATTATTATTATTATTAGTTGAGAGTGCAACTACTCCGTGCTCAGCTAGACATAGCCCGTAAAACAGTTCAGAATGAGAAAAAAGGTGGCAAACAGCTGATTGTTCATCCCGTGGAGCCAGCAGAGCAGGCACCGGGGCCGCAAAACCTACAAGGGGGTTTTCCCCACCCAGGTCCGTCATATAACCAGCCCCAATATGGCTACAATAATGGTTTTCAGCAACAGAGGGGCGGGTTCAGAGGCAGAGCTAGAGGTAGAGGAGGGTTTGGAACAGCTCCAGGAGAGAACCAACATCAGCAGAGGGGGTGCTTCACCTGTGGACAGGCTGACCACTGGTACCAACAGTGCCCACAGGGGCCCCCACCACAGAGAGGGCGGGGACAAGGGGGACAGAGAGGGCATGGACAAGGGAACAGATCAGACATGCAGTATGTCCAGAAGCCCCATGAGGCAGCCACACAGGCCCAGCACCAAGACCAAGGACACAATGCACCCAACGCGATGGCCGCCCCCTATGGCCAGTTTGTCCAGAACGAACAAAACTATAACCCACCACAATGAGGTCGCCCAGGGAACTCTGAATGTATGGGCTTAGCGGATCCATACATGGACATGACTGTAAAAAACTCGAAGTTACCATTCCTTGTTGATTCAGGAGCTAGATATTCAACTATCAACTCCCCCATCTTCAACACTTGCAAATCAAGGAATACAGTCTCAGTCATAGGGTTTTCGGGAGAAATAGAGCAAGTACCGCTCTCTACGCCATTAAACACCAAAATAGCAGGCCAGATATTTTTCCATCAGTACATTCTGGCACCCCAAAGCCCGGCTAACCTCATGGGAAGGGATGTTCTTGTCAAAGCTAACGCCTCCATCCTCTGTTCCCCCGACGGACTAATAATATCGTTCCCCGATGGCACTCGCCTCAATTGTTCATTATTCAACATAAAGACAGGTTCTCAAATGATGTTGGCCCAATCCACTGAAGCAGAAGCAACTCAGTATGCCACTATATACTGGGGGTTGCTAGACCGGCCCCGAGATAATAAACCAGGACTATTTTCCATTTTTCAACAATGGAAGCCGTGGATTAACCTCCTCAGGCCTTATGGTTCCCCTCCAGACCCTCCCCATCTGACGCTAAATTATGATAGAAAAGACGACCAAAGTTATGAATATGCGTATGAGACAGAGGTGTCTATGTCCATGTGGGACGTAACCACAACCAATTTATTTGTGGGACAAGCGGGGGTGGCTGCATCTGTTGAACTCACTGATGAACAACTCTATTGGTACCGTATGTCAGCTGAAGCTACACCACACATTTCATTAGCCATCAGGAAGGGCTATGAAGCTAAGGAACTTGGTCCTATGGTCAAAACACTGCTAGAAGTTGAGGATTGGGAACCAACACAAATAGCAGCACTCACATACTCTCCCTCACACAAAGCTTATGCTCTAAAAATCTGCACTCAAGAATGCATCTTCATGGAGAGACACGAAGTGGATAGACATCATGGTAGAGAGAAGACTGACCATTCATTCACTGATGACATGTTGCGTGACCTCCCGCCTGACCTGTGGTCATCTGACTCTCATGACGTAGGTTTCTGCTCAAAGGATGCACCAATAACATTTGAGGTGAGCAGCTCTATGCCTGTAAACCTATCACAGTACCCTGTTAAACCACAGGCCAAAGGGGGTATCAGCAAGGCAGTGGAGGGACTAAAGAGGGCGGGGGTGTTGGAACCCTCACAAAGCGAGTGGAACACTCCAATACTCCCGGTATCAAAGCCTAGCGGGGAGTACAGAATGGCTCATGATTTAAGGACCATTAATGCTATCACCACTACGGCTCTGATACCCGTTCCGAACCCATACACAGCTATCTGTAATATCGCACCTGAACATACATGGTTCACCTGTATTGACCTGGCCAACGCTTTCTTCTGCATACCTCTAGCAGAGAGTATGAGACCTATTTTTTCATTTACAATGGGCGGGGAGAAACTGCAATACACAAGACTACCACAAGGCTTCAGTCTGTCTCCAGGAATATTTAACAAAATACTCAGGGAACAGCTAGATGGCGTTCCATTGCCAGAGGGGGTGGTGTTGATACAGTATGTCGATGACCTTCTCATTGCTGCACCCTCCGCAGTCTCCTGTCTGGAGGCCACCAGGAACCTACTGGTTCGCCTCCACGCAACAGGGTTCAAGGTCTCTAAGAAAAAGCTACAATGCACCCGTAAAGAGGTGACATTTTTGGGCAGAGTTATCTCTCCAGCAGGTACGGGCATGTCAGCAGCACATCAGGAAAACATTTTAAACCACCCCAAACCCAAGACAGTCAAAGACATGCTATCTTTTCTGGGGCTCACAGGCTACAGCAGACACTACATCCCAGAGTATAACATAAGAACAGCTGTACTAAGAACACTGATCAATGAGAAAGGCATGCGCAATCTCACTGCCACACTGAACTGGACACAAGCTGCAGAAGCTGCGTTCATTTCTCTCAAACAGTCCATGTCCCAGGTCACCTCTCTCGCTGCTGCATCCTATGCATTACCATTTTTCCTTGATATTTCTGAAAGTGAAAACACAGTAAATGGTATTTTGTTTCAGAAAAAGGGGGGATGTAGGTCAATACTGATGTACATTAGTATCACCCTGGACAGAGTGGGGAACAGAGAACCTCCCTGCACGAGACATGCAGCCGGTACAGCACGTATCTTAAACAAGATTTCACACATTGTGATGAGACACCCTTTGACAGTACTGACAACACACAGCATTGTCTCTTTTGTGAACTCAAGTGCATTCACAATGACTTCCACAAGACAGACCAGGCTAGAGAAAACTCTGACAAAAGCACACATCACCTACACACATGAAGGAGTTAACAGCGCAGACACCATGGTTAGCGGAGAACCCCATAGGTGTGAGGAAAGAATCATCCAGGATGTGAAGCTAAGAATAGATCTCAGAGAAGAGCCTATGCCACATGCAGAAAACCTGTTCACAGACGGCTGTTGTTTCAGACACCCCACCGACGGGCTCCAAGCGGCCTACGCAGTGGTGGGTCAGACAGCGGAGGGACAGTTTGAGGAAAGAGCAGCAGGAAAATTAACAGGGAAAGTCTCAGCACAGTTGGCAGAAGTAATGGGAGTCATTGCAGCATTAGAGCTATCAAAAGGAAAAGATGTAAACATCTATACTGACTCAGCATATGTTCATGGTGTCATACATGTGGAAATGCGCCAGTGGATGAGAGCAGGATTTGTAACATCCACCAATACCCCCATCAAACACGAGAGAGAGATCAAAAAGCTTGCAGAAGCAGTAATGTTACCCAAAAAGCTAGCTTTACTCAAGTGCAAAGGTCAGAGCACGGCAGACAACTACTTGACTTGGGGTAACAATGCAGCAGACAAAGCAGCTAAAGAGAAGGCAGGGTATACACCATGGTTTCAAATGCTTGTTGCAAAATCTGCTGACTTACTGCCGGCAGTAACAGATGATACTCTTAAAGAAGCTCAAGCAGCAGGGTCTCCTCAGGATAAAACAGTATGGTTAGACAGAGGAGCTACCAACAAAGATGGGATATGGTACTCCCCAGATGGGAGACCAGTAATACCCCCAGGATGGGTAAGATCAATGCTTAAAGAAGCACACGGCCCAACACATTGCGGTAAAACTCAGATGAGCAGACACCTGACTCACTGGTGGCACCCTTACCTACCTGACATGATAGCTAACCACCTGGAAGAGTGTGTAATTTGCTTAACCCACAACATCAGAGCTACTGTAAAACCACACCAGGGACAGTTCCCTTTACCTAAGATGGCAGGAGAAGAAATCATCATTGACTACACTGACATGATTGACAAAGTAAGAGGGTTCAGGTAGTTGTGGTAGATGCATACACAGGTTGGCCAGAAGCTATGCCATGCAGGAGGGAGGACGCAGACTCAGTGATCAAATTCCTAGTCACACATTACATTCCACTACATGGGTTTCCTAGGAAAGTGAGGTCAGACAATGGCAGCCATTTCAAGAACCATGACCTACGCACAGTAGAACAGTCCTTAGGACTAAGACACAGTTTTGGAGCAGTCTACCATCCACAGTCACAGGGAAAGGTAGAAAGGATGAACCAGAACATCAAACAGAAACTCAGCAAAGCATGTGAGGAGACAGGCATGAACTGGCTGGAGGCCTTGCCTCTAGCCCTCATGTCAATGAGGAGCTCCATTAACAGAGGGACAGGTTTCTCCCCATTTGAGCTGACACATGGCCACCAATTCCCGGGCCCAGGAGCCTTGAGCGTAGGAAAGGAAGTAGAGGTCATGTGTTGAAAACCATACTACCGGCAACTTAAGGGCTTGGTATCAGGTTTCTCCACACAGGTTACGGACGCAAAAGGGGGACCCGAGAAGCACGAGGCCAACACAGCAGAGTTCGTCTGGCTGAAAGTCATCAGGCCTAAGTGGCTCAACCCCAGGTTTTCCGGCCCCTACCGAGTGACCCAGAGGACATCCCATGCCGTCCGCCTAGAAGGAAAGGGGGACAACTGGTACCACTGGAGCCAGTGTGCGGTCGGGAAACCACCTGCGAGGACCCTAGACGACATCAGGACAGACCTGGCCCTCGTCAAGGAAATCGACCCGGGAGGCGTCATCAGCAGGCCGGAGGATCGGGAGGGCGTCATCAGCAGGCCGGAGGATCGGGAGGGCGTCATCAGCAGGCCGGAGGATCGGGAAGACATCTCTCCAGCATCGACCCGGAAGCCCCCATCAGCGGGCCGGAGGAGGAGGATCCGAAAGACATCTCTCTAGCAGGCAGCCCAGAAGCCGCCGTCAGCGGATCGGGGGACAAAGACACGGCAAGCCAGGACGGCCCAGGGGACTCCACTCTCCGCTGAAACAGGTGGATATAGCCGGTGGGGACGTTGTTCTAATACCCCATATTTTTTTTCTTTTTTGAGGAACGTTGTTCAAAACCCCATTTTTTTTCGAGGAACGTTGTTCAAAACCCCATTTTTTGAGGAACTTTGCTTCAATACACCATTCTTTGAGGAACTTTGCTTCAATACACCATTCTTTGAGGAACTTTGCTTCAATACACCATTCTTTGAGGAACTTTGCTTCAATACACCATTCTTTGAGGAACTTTGCTTCAATACAGCATTCTTTGAGGAACTTTGCTTCAATACACCATTCTTTGAGGAACTTTGCTTCAATACACCATTCTTTGAGGAACTTTGTTTAATAACCCATTATTTGAGGGACTTTGTTTAATAACCCATTATTTGAGGGACTTTGTTTAATACACCATTCTTTGAGGAACTTTGTTTAATAACCCATTTTTTGAAGGACTTTGTTTAATAACCCATTATTTGAGGGACTTTGTTTAATACACCATTCTTTGAGGAACTTTGTTTAATAACCCATTTTTTGAGGGACTTTGTTTAATAACCCATTATTTGAGGGACTTTGTTTAATACACCATTCTTTGAGGGACTTTGTTTAATAACCCATTATTTGAGGGACTTTGTTTAATACACCATTCTTTGAGGAACTTTGTTTAATAACCCATTTTTTGAGGGACTTTGTTTAATAACCCATTATTTGAGGGACTTTGTTTAATACACCATTCTTTGAGGGACTTTGTTTAATAACCCATTATTTGAGGGACTTTGTTTAATACACCATTCTTTGAGGAACTTTGTTTAATACACCATTCTTTGAGGAACTTTGTTTAATAACCCATTATTTGAGGGACTTGATTTATCCCATAATTTAAGGGATTTGTATATTTTTAGCCCATTGTTTAAGGGATTTGTTTATTTTAATCTACAGAAATATGTGTTAAAAGGTTCCAGGGAATGTGGAAGGTTTTTTTTAGGGCAGACACAGTAATCTCTCTTCAGACTCCGAGCAAAACGAGTACCTTTCAGAGGCGCTTAGAAGACCTCCATGAGATAGGTAATAAAACCCGGGTAGCTCCCTCACCCCTGCTAACTTGGATCAGTTGGTGGAAGTCTACTGATATATGTGGGGACCCACATTTACCATTAACAATCTATCGCTTAAAATCAATCACTAACCAAGATTGGAGTAACTCCTGTTTTACTTTCCAAATAGGCCCTTTTATCATTACTCAACATCTGGACGAGGGTAGATGTCTATTTGAACACTCCTCATACTCAAGAGGGTTTTGGCATATCTGGGTCTCAATCTCCCTCAGGGGGCACGTTTTGTATTCTGGGGAACCAAGGTACGATCGCATTGACCAGTGGTGATATACGGTTTAAAGATACCAGAATAATCAGAGCTAACAGCATAATTATGTACGGGCACTGGAGAATGCTAGCAGGCCTTGGCCTCCTAATTACCATGATGGTAACAATCATTTTCATTATCTGTGAAACTAATGATGTTCTTTCTTCAACCCCCGCCCCTGAGGAAGAGATAGTAAGGAACAAAAGAGGTACTAGAGTAGTGAGCCTTATGTCCCCAAAAATAACCTTCACTCTCCAAGAAGGTAGCGACGGAATAGTGGACATAGATCTGTGCGCAATCGCCCCATGTTCCAACTCGGACAAATCATACTCAAGTCTCGCTAAATATGTCTGCCTCACCCCAACAGTATGCAATATATTCACCGACCGAAGGTCCACAGGTGCAAGGTATGCCTCTGATTCTCCCTTTTAAAGGGACGATAGGGGATCTATTACTCACACCCGAGGATGTAAATGCGAATCCTGGTCTTATGTACTAGTTAACTCTGGTCCGACAGACTGGGGATATACGCCTAAATTCAAATCAGCAAGGATTGTTGCGTCACTAAAACGTAGAATGAAAGTCATTAAAAAGAACCCTACATCTCCCTGTTCTACAGGGAGATGCAACCCCGTCTTAATTATCCTAAAAAGGGTTGAGATCAGCGATGCAGGTCTATATATTTTGGCAGCACATGCAGGAAACAAGTCACCCCAAGGTTTGTTTAAGATAATTGTCACTCCAAAACCAGCAGTAACTCGCCCAACTATAACCGGGATACACTATATGTCCAAAATCATTTGCGGAGATCAATGTACTAGCGAAGTTGGCGAAGTTGAACCACTAGACATAATTCAAATGGCCACGGGTTTTTCTGATGATAACCTATGGTTAAAATGGGTTGCTGGGACTGCTCACGAACAAATGGTAGGTGATTGTTTAGCTTGCGCGACCGCTCGTCCCCACTTAATAACTGACCCAGCTCCTCTCTTCCCTTCAGATACCTGGGGTTACAACTGTATGTTAAAACTTACCCAAATGGCTAGCCCATCAAACTGTACAACCTTAGCCAGCCTTTTCCCACCAATTGATAATGACACGAAAACAGGACCCTTTACTCCAAGAAAGGGCAGAGGGGGCTACACTTGTTTCAAATTAACTAAATTCTAAATCCTGGGTAATGTTTCCTCTGACTGGTGTAACAGCACTCTAGCAGGTAATATGGTAGGTCATTGAGCCAGGGGTGGACTTTACTATTATTGTGGCGGCCGACGGTTGTATACCAGAATTCCGGAAGCATCAATAGGACTTTGTGCAATGACCCGCCTCCATGTCCCTTTGACATTACTAGGTGACAGGTTAATCCCCCTCAATACGAAACACGTCTTGAACGGTCAGTTAGCTAACCGACGGCGAAGACACGTCTTAAACAAAAGAGACACAGGGGTCAACTTTGACCTTTCCAGTAACTCCCCTACTTACATTGACTCCATAGGAGTCCCTCGGGGGGTCCCCAATGAGTACAAACTAGCTGACCAGATCGCGGCAGGGTTCGAAAATATTCCTATCATTTCAGCTATTATTCCCATTACCCCTAACAAAAATGTAGACAGGATTAACTTTGTACATTACAATGTCCTCCGTTTAGCAAACCTCACTAGGGACGCAGTAGAAGGCCTGGCTGAACAGTTAGGGCCTACCTCCCTTATGGCTATACAAAATAGAATGGCGTTGGATATGCTTCTGGCGGAGAAAGGGGGTGTTTGCGCAATGTTCGGTGATATGTGCTGCACGTTTATTCCCAACAACACAGCGCCTGACGGCTCCGTGACTAAAGCCTTAGAGGGTCTACGCGCCCTATCTAAAACCATGCATGAACAATCAGGGATCAACAATCCTATAGAGGAATGGATGACAAACATGTTTGGTAAATGGAAAGGTGTAATAATGTCTCTTCTGGTTTCTATGGCTACTTTTATGGCCATTTTGGTGACATGTGGTTGTTGTTGTGTGCCTTGTATCCGCTCATTGTGTGTGAGACTCATCAGTTCCACCATTGAGGGAAAAGCTGCCTCTTCCCCTTCGTACCAAATGCCCTTGTTGGCTTACGCGTCAGGGGGAAGAGCACGATGACTCAGCCCACAAGGACGAGTTTTTTTAACATATTTTGGTCTCCCTCCACTGTCATAAGAAGTTGTTATGGTGGACTGTTCCTAAAGGTTTAAAGTGCTCTAAATCCCAGCATCTGATGGATTTATATAAATGTTGGGGAACAGACAGTAGAAAAGAATGACAGTGGTTATGTTCCAAATGCTGTGTATAAGTTGATCTCTGAAGGTGAGATCAAAAAAGGGATTAAAGCAAACAGATATTGTTCTGAACGGTATTAAAGTAAACAGGTATTATCTTGAACTGTATTGAAGTGAACATGTATTATTTGGGACTGTTTTTAAGTAATCCTATATATATATAAACCTTCTTACATACACTTTCCCAGACACCCTGACACACACACAATACACTCCCTGACCAAGATACCAACACACACACACATACACTTTCCCTGACATCCTGACACACATACACTCCCTGACCAAGGTACCAACACACACACACATACACTCCCTGACCAAGGTACCAACACACACACACATACACTCCCTGACCAAGATATCAACACACACACACATACACTTCCTCTTTACCAAACGCACACACTTGTCCTTTTCAAGGTTCTTTTTGGGGCCAATACAATGTTTGATTGTTTGAGAAAGAATAGTTAGTGTGAAACCTTCCCTGGGAAATTAAAGGAGTAGAATCCAGTGGAAGATAAGAAGTGACTCTCCGCCCCAAAAAGGTCCATATATACTGTTGTTTATTCATGCCAAATGCCCCCTGTTTCTGACTGGCTGGTCCCGATACCTGTATCGCACAGCAGCAGAGCTGGGAGTCCAGAGTACTCTGTAGAATTGTATTGTGTCTTTTTACCATTAAAATCAGATTATTGTTATAACTTTTATGCCGGTGTTTTGAACTCTTTCTCTCTTATTAATCTGACCAGGCTCATCTAACGGACGGCGCGGAGCAGAGCTGGGCTTTAAGCCACCACAACTGTGTCTGCTCCTACACAGCGTCTCTAGCAACCACCTTGGTAACAATGAAAATGTTGTATAGACACCATTTCCTGAAGTAATCTTCGTAATAACTAGCAAACTAAAGATCATGTAAATCCACTGCACACATAATCTGAAATAACAACTCATAATTCTCCCATCAAATGACATCAAAATGCATTTTAAAGCCAAACTAACCTTAAAATAGGCATTTTCCACCGAGAATAAAACGAAGTTCGGCCATGTTTTTTTTTTCTGCAGGGAGAAATTTGAAGATCACGTGACATAGACGCCAGCCATTGGAATTAATGGTGAAAAAAAAAGTAGGGATCCTACAATTTCTGAGGCGTTTTTGTAGAAATACTACGTCCCACGTTGTGGACCAACGTAGTTATTACACGTTTTTTTGTGAGACTGGGTTGGAGCAGCTATACATTTCATCAAATCAAATCAAGTTGTATTCATATAGCACATTTATAAATGATTTTTGGTCGAGCCAAAGTGCTGTACATATAATAAAAATAGCCTACAGTAGAGACACATATATCCACGAAGATTAATACATGAAGACTTGTGACTCGGACTTGACTTGGACTCGAACACAGGTAATGATGACTCGGATTCGACTCGGACACTCCTTGGGTGACTCGGACTTGGACTCGGACTCGAACACAGGTAATGATGACTCGGACTCGACTTGGACACTCCTTGAGTGACTCGGACTTGGACTCGAACACAGGTAATGATGACTCGGACTCGACTCGGACACTCCTTGGGTGACTCAGACTTGGACTCGGACTCGACTATGACTCTCCCTTGGTGACTCGGACTTGGACTCGGACTCGAAGAGTGGTGACTCGAGAGTGACTCACAACACAGACACTAATCCTGTGCCATCATCTCACTATTGCGGTAAGCGTGTTGTCACTTCCAGGCTATCCTGTGTGCTTCCTGTGTGCTTGCTCTGTTGCTGATAGCTTATATTATCTTAAATTAAATCGATCGTTTTTACAATTATTGATCACGGCAGCTACCTGACGTTATAATCACACGTTACTACAGCTTAAGCACTCACAACTCTCCTTCTCTTAGCGACTGTAACTCCACAGTTGTTTACACTTCTTTCGGTTTTCCTAACGGTAGCTACTTTAGCTTGATAGCTAACCATGGCTATCTGTCTTATGTTTGGCTATTTCCCTTCTTCCTTTACTGGTACCGATAGGCCTGCGTGTGTTAAATGTAGTACAGTTGCTAGGTTGGAGGCCGGAATCATAGCCATAGAAGCCCGGCTCTGCATTTTAGAAAGTAACTCAGCTACATTAAAACCCATGTTAGCCGGTATAGACCTGCAAGAGGTAGCTTGTACTAGCCGTCCCCCGGCAACTCCCGAGCAGCTAGGAGACTGGGTGACTGCTCAGAAGGGGCATAAAGCCTGGAAAACTGTGCAGCCAATCTTATTTGTTACAGTGTACCATGCAACAGGTCCTTATTCAGAATCTTATCAGAATTCTCTGAGTTTTTATCAACTTTGGTACTTAAAACAGATAAAGTAATTATCGTAGGTGACTTTAATATGCATGTTGACGATGATAACAATAGCCTTACTGTTGCATTTAACTCTATATTAGATTCTGTTGGTTTTCGTCAGAGTGTAAATAAACCAACCCACTGCTATAATCACACTCTCGACCTTGTTCTGACTTATGGTGCCAGCTTGAACGCCTAACCATGAAATCATCCCTCACAGTTCACCATGAATCCTACAAACTCCATCTCACTACCTACAGAGACGCCCTCACTGCCGCAAAAACTGCTTACCTCTCCACCATCTTTACCGACCCCTCCCATAACCCCAGGACCCTCTTCTCCACCGTAAACAAGCTCCTCAAACCCTGTGCTGACACCCTCCCTTCCTCCACTTCCACTTTATGCAGTTCATTCCTCCAGTTTTTCTCTGACAAAATCACTGCCATTAATCTCTCCCTATCCGCTGCATCTGACACACATACATCTCCCCCAGCATCCACCGCCACAATTTCTCCCCCCATCTCCCTGGACCTCCCGAGCCCTCCTCCCCACGGCCGCCTCTCCCAGTTCACTCTGGTTACCCCCCCCTGAAATACTCAAACTGATCAGCTCCTCCAAACCCACAACCTGCTCCCTTGACCCTCTACTGAAGTCCTGTCTCCCCGTCCTCTGCCCCTACCTTATCAACCTTTTCAACTCCTCCCTGTCCCAAGGAACCGTTCCCTCTGCCTTCAAAACTGCTGCTGTCACTCCCATCCTCAAGAAACCTGGTCTGGATCCCTCCTCCCTCAGTAATTACCGTCCCATCTCCAACCTCCCCTTTCTCTCAAAAACAATAGAACGCATTATCTCCAAACAACTCCCCTGCCATCTCCAAACCAACCAGCTTTTTGAACCCCTTCAGTCTGGTTTTCTTCCCCACCACAGCACAGAAACAGCCCTCATCAAAGTCCTCAATGACCTCCTCACCTCTGCTGACACCGGTTCCCTCAACATCCTCATCCTCCTCGACCTGAGTGCAGCCTTCGATACCGTGAGCCACACCATCCTGCTTACCCGACTCCAGGACATCGGTATCGAAGGTACTGCACTCAGGTGGCTCCAGTCTTACCTCTCCGACAGATCCCACTTCATCTCCCTCAACAACCACTCCTCTGCCACAGCTTCAGTCACCCAAGGTGTTCCCCAAGGTTCAGTACTCGGCCCCCTCCTCTTCATCATCTACATCCTCCCCCTTGGTCAGATTCTCCGAAAATACAACCTGGACTTTCACCGTAACGCTGATGACACACAGATTTTCCTCAGCACCAAATCCCCCCACAACCTCCCCCCCTCACCCACATCGAATCCTGTGTGACTGCAATAAAATCCTGGATGCAACACAACTTCCTCAAACTTAACAGCAATACAACTGAACTCCTCCTCATCGGCTCCAAATCCACCCTCAGCAAAACCCCCAACCTGACAGTCATCATTGATGGCACCCCTGTTTCCCCCTCCACCCAGGCACGCAACCGTGGCGTTATATTTGAACCCACCCTCTCCCTCGAGCCCCACATCCGTGAAGTTGTAAAAACCTCATTTTTCCACCTCCGCAATATTGCCAAACTCCGTCCCTCTCTCACCCGCCTTGCAGCTGAGCGACTCATTCACACCTTCATCTCCTCGCGCCTTGACTATTGCAACTCACTCCTCTACGGCATCAGCACTACATCCTTCAATAGACTCCAGCGTGTCCAGAACGCAGCCGCCAGACTCCTCACCCACACCAAATCATGACATCACATCACCCCAGTCCTCAAAGAACTCCACTGGCTCCCCGTTTCACATCGCATCCACTACAAACTCCTGGTCCTCACTTGCAAAGCCCTCCACCATCTGCCCCCCCCCCCCCCCCCCCCCTACCTCACTGACCTCCTCATCCTCTACCAACCACCCCGGTCCCTCAGATCCACCTCAGTCGGTTTGCTTTCCATCCCCAAGGCCAAACTCCGGAGCTTCGGGGCCTTCTCTGTGGCAGCCCCGAAGCTCTGGAACTCCCTCCCCCAATACCTCCGTGAGTCTGAGTCCCTCACCCTTTTGCAGTCCCGCCTCAAAACCCACCTCTTCAACTCTGTATCCATAAGCCCCCCCCCCCCCCTCTCAATCAACTTCCTCCTGACTGCTTTTCTGTTTTGTTTTGTTTCTTTTTGGCTTTGTTTTTATTTTGTTTGTCTACCCTCCCTCCCAAATGTAAAGCGTCTTTGGGTTCAAGAAAAGCGCTATAGAAATAAAATATATTATTATTATTATTATTATAGGTTACTAACGTAACCGCTATCTCGGAGTAACATGAAGTGATATTTATTGTAAGTCACTTTGGATAAAAGCGTCAGCTAAATGCAATGTAATGTAATGTAATGAGATGTCTCTATGGGATACGCCTCCCCGCGAATGCCTTAGAAGCATCAATCTCATTACGCCAATCCTGATTGGCTGGTGATCTTGACGACCACGTCAGGGAATCCGACCACCTTTTAAGTAGCTTGCGCTACGACGCAGCGTCATTCAAAATAAGCACCTCTTCTCGCTTCGCCTCAGCAAGAAGGGCTGTCTGGTGAGACATCTCACTTCATGTTACTCTGAGTGCTGGGGTTACGTTAGTAACCTATAGCTCTCATTCATAACACTCCGTTCGATGTCTCACTATGGGATATTGAGACTCCCGTATTGCTAGACATGCTTATCTCGAAAATCACCAAAAATCCGTACTCAACAGGTAGAACTCTGTCCCAACACGGGGCCCAGCCACACTTGGAGCAGAGACATCCAATCTGTAAAAAACTGACAAAAGTGAGCGGTGAAGACCAGCTCGCTGCTGCACAAATGTCCTGGATGGAAACACCCTTGAACAAAGCCCAGGACGTAGCCAGGCCACGAGTAGAATGAGCACGCAGGCCCGTTGGTGCCTGCAAACCCTGACTTGTATAAGCCAGAGCTATCGCTTCCACAATCCAGTGGGAGAGTCATTACCTGGTAACGGGCTTGCCCTTATGAGGGCTAGCCCAGGATACAAAGAGTTGGTCATTGCATCGAAACTCTTTAGACCTGTCCATATAGGTGTGCAAGGCACGAACTGGGCACAGACAATTCGGCCACTGTTCTCTAGAAGAACACAACGGTGAAGGAAATGCTGCAAGGTCAATGGGGGTGCATGAGCCAACCACCTTGGGCACAAAAGCAGGGTTGGGCTTCAGCAACACTCTTGTTTGTCCCAGGGCAAACTGAGTGCATGAAGGGTGTACAGGGAGCGCATGCATGTCACTGACTCGCTTGGCAGATGCCAGAGCCTGCAACAACACTGTCTTCAGTGACAGGTGTTTCATGTCACCTTCTTCCAGGGGTTGAAATGGAGGTCGAGTGAGCCCATCTAAAACCACTGCCAAGTCCCATAAGGGAACCAGTGACCTGGAAACAGGGAGGAGCCTGCAAGCCCCTTTCATAAAACGCAACCCAGTCTCATGGCATTTCGTGTTCACCAACACGATTTTTAATCTATTGATCCGTGTTCACCAACACGATGTTCCCCTTTTTTTCGTGTTGCACAGCACGTTTTAAAAGCAATGTATTTCTACTGGTAATGTGTTTCGTGCCTGCAGCACGTATTTTTCTCCGGTCGGGTCGTGGAAGACCGGAAGCTGTGTGGTTCATAAAAACATGTTCTTACTCAATATCAAGCCTCAATTATTGCTTTTATTTTAAATCGTATAATTTCTGACTTTTGTTGCCGTCTGTGAGGAAAATAAATGGGGCTGAGAGCCTCAGAATACAGAAATCTGTATTTTTTAAATCTTTTTTTCCTTCTAATTTGTTATTATTTTCAAAATAACACACTGTTATTTACTCACCAATAACACACAATTATCCTTGCTTTTATTTATTGGTTTAATTCCATAATCTCGGGCTTTTCTGGCGTCCGTCAGGAACTGAATTTCAAATTAAAAATAACCGGAAACAGACGTAGGCATTTCGAGCGAGGATCTTGATCCTCAGCTATGGTTTAAGCTCGCTGATTGGATGTTTTAGCCGCAATGCATGCTGGGATTTTGTGTTTATATGATATAAAATCCGGAAAACATTTTAAAATAATAAAATAATACTTAATTCCGAGTGTTCTTGCTTAACGTCATCACATAACGGCAGTGTAAACCACGGTTCGGCTGCATTACATATTACAGATCTGCCGTAGTTCTTTATTTATAGAGCCCTGATGAGAAGACCTTTGGAAAAACTGGAAGAAATGCCGCCGAAACTGAATACTTGACGTGGATCATAAATATATCAACAATTAAACAACATCTTCAATTTATCTTAACACAATACGTCTCCTTGCAGTATCAATACTAATTCGGCTGAGTTTTACATTTGATCTAATTCATAGATAGGTTATATTTACACCATAATGGTGCACAGCTGATATAAAAGGACTTGTAGTTTTTAAAGATATTACTGATTTTCTTTGAATATAAGAATGTAGATACTGAGTCTGAAATAGTATAGCATAATGTGAAAGCATGAATAAAACTACACATCTTCAGATGTTGTATAAGTGTCCTACACTAATAATACAAAGTTATTATGGCTGTTTGTACTTTGTGTGCACCGCCTAGTGGTTAAAGCACGTTATTGAATTATTGTTTTTGTGTTATATTTGATTAAAAAAATATTAAGAGTACATATATATGTACATAGGGGGAAAGTAGAAGGTCTGTGATAGAAATATAGAATATACAAAATCAAGAAGATACTATAAGTGATCTTTACAATAAAACAGTTTAGTGCATTAATAGGAGGAGGTGCAAAACAGAAAAACAAATTAACCTTTATTTAAATATAATACTTTAATTTAAGGTCTTCTTTTAAATAAGAAAACAACTTTGGGGGTATCTATCTACAGATAAATATTAAGCCTGACAAAGTACTTAACGTCTAATATATTGCTTTCCTGCAATGTTAACTATGTTGAAGCACTTATTTTAACTGATATTATACATAGCACTTTTGTTCGACCAAAAATCGTTTATAAATGTGCTGTATAAATAAAACTTGATTTGATTTGATGTGAATTATACTCTTATGTATGTAGCAGGGTTTCCGTTAGCCGGTAATTACCGGTTTTTAGCTGGTAACATTTATTAAAAACCGGTAAATTCAAAACCTGCGGTCAAAATGTCTGGTAATAATTAGGGAGGCTCCGATCGATCGGCCGCCGGTCATTATCGGCCGATATTCACTCTTAATAGTTTGATCGGTGCTCTCTATAAAGGCCGATCAGGAGAGCTGGATCTGATCGATATGGACATAAGTGAAGTGTAACCGGGCGAGAGAGAGAGATCAGATCAGCTGCTGAGTCTGACCGAGACACGCAGCTCTGCATGAGCACCTGAAGCCCCGCCCTCTGTTTAGCGAGCTGCAGGAGCTGCATGAGAAACTGACGTGCTGTCGGGAGAGAGAGGGAGGGAGAGGGGAAAAGAGAGGATCCGTTTCTCCCGTGTTATTATTCAAATGTAATGTAAACTTTTGAATAATGTACGTTATCTACTACAAGTAGTTTGTTTGAATGTAATAATTATGTTGTTTGTTGTTTGTGGAATCATTTATTGAAAAATGAATCTGAATTTTTCGATCTGTTACAATTATAAACTGAAGCAATATAAAAATGAGCCCCGTGAACTGAGTTTTAAACTGAAGCATATCTGCTCATAGTCCGGTAATTACATGCTAACGGAAACTCTGCTACACAACTCTTATTATTATTGAAATATGACCGGTAAGTGTCAAATTAGTCCGGTAAAATAAATTCTGCACGGACATTTGACCGGAGAGGACAAATCCTAGCGGAAACCCTGGTATGTAGATATAAGAAATGTGCAGAATATGACAGTTTAATGGTGGAGGTATACACACATATTGATAGCTGTCTTGTAATGCGCTGTTGAGGAACCTGTGACCCAAGATTTTCATTCATTGCATACACCGTAGTTGTGTATATGATATGTCAATAAACCTTTGAAAATCTTGAAATCTTGAAAGGGATGTGCAAAATAGCCATAATATACAGTCTTTAATTAACTATTAGTGGAGAATAACGAGTAATGAATACACTTTATTACTCGTTTCCATTCATGTCAATTGCAGATAAATGTTTAGTCTTCTCAAGCACCAACTATCAAATATCTCTCCTGATTGTTGGCAGTCGTATATATAGACTGGGTTAATCGGAACATGAGAGTACGCAGGTACAAACAGACAGAAAGACGAAGTAAGGTCCCCCCCCCGACAGTCCAAGCCTATAGCAGCTAAACTAACGTGTCTACGTACATGCACTCCCTTAGGGTAGGTTGAGGGAAAAGGGTAGCAAGTAAGAAGTAAGAGACAGAGGTGGAGAGGCACACGCAGGGAGAAAGGTCTAAGATACACGTTGATGGTTTAGAACAGGGGTGGCAAACTCATTTCAGTTAAGGGGCCACATACTGCCCACTTTGATCTAAAGTGGGCCGGACCAGTAAAATCATAGCATAATAACCCACAGGCCCTACATAACGACAATATTTCTGTTTAAGTGCAAATAAGTAGGCTACAAGTACATTCGGAAAATGTCCACATGTAATGAGACGCAAAACGTTATGAACAAACTGACATTTATTAAGAAAAAACAAGTGCAATTTCAAGTGCTACACATATGTTCTTTACAACAGATCACAGTTTCCACCTGAACTGACTCACCACAAAATACAAATAAAAACGTGGGAGCTATTAAGTGAGGAGTTTGAGTTACCCCCCTTGCCTTGAAGATATAACATTTCTATATTTTTAAAAGAAGTTGGGGCAGTGCAGCCACAGTGTCACATCAAATCAAACTATTGTTTGCCTAATGCAGCTGCTGATTGACATTATAATACACAATGTTCTATGACAGAATAATATAACATGTTCAAATATTTCAGTAGGTACTTATTTTCACGTCACTGATTAATTTGCTCCTGAAACTTGACATATTTTAGCCCTCACAAGGGCATCAATATCAGGCTTAAAATCCTGACTAGCAGCCAATTTAATTAGTTCATTCAGGCACTTGTGTGTGAGTCTTGAGCGCAGCTTTGTTTTAGTAATGTTCATTACAGAGAAAACCTGTTCACAAAGGTAGGTGGTCCCAAACATGCTCAAAACTTTTGCTGCCAGGGCTGTCAATTTGGGGTATCCTGGCAAAAGATACCGATAAAATGTGCCCAAGTCCGATGAGGCAAATTTGTCCTTTAAATCCTGATCACATTGTAAGTCGATTATCTCAAGTTGTATGTCGACGGGCAGATCCGCAGCCTTAACTGCAAATGGCGAGCGAAACACTGCAAACTCTGTCTCAAGCTCACCAAAGACCTGAAACCGCCGCTCAAACTCCCGCAGAAATTCTGTAATTTTGTCTTTGTACCGACTCATGTCAGCAGTAACTCCGGTCATATGCAAATTTCTTAGATGAGGGAAATGAGCAGGGTCACCACTTGACAGCTGTGTCTCCCACAAAGCCAGCTTCAATTTAAATGCGCGTATGCTGTCATAATATTCTGTGACAACTTTTTTGCGACCTTGCATCGTTATATTCAGATTATTCAAGTGCTCTGAAATATCCACCATAAATGCAAGGTCCTGCAGCCATTCTGGGTTTTTTAATTCATGCACTGGCTTACCCTTTTTCTCCATGAACTGTCCAATTTCCTCCCGTAGATCAGAAAAACGCTTCAGCACGGCACCTCGGCTCAACCACCTTACTTCAGTGTGATATGGTAGGCTACAGGTGATGTCTTTATCACTGAGGAGGCTGTCAAACTGACGGTGATTCAGCCCTCTGGCTCGGATGAAATTAACAGTTTGGACAACCACTTTCATGACGTGATCCATTTTTAACGTCTTGCAACACAATGCCTCCTGGTGCAAAATACAGTGGAATGTCCAAAAACGATCTCCTCCATTTGCTGCTTGTACTTTCTCCCTGAATTTTGTGGCAACACCTGCTTTTTTCCCGATCATTGATGGTGCGCCGTCTGTAGCCAGACTGACAGCACGGGTCCAGTCCACTCCGACCCTGTCCAGTGCTTCAACGAGAGCGCTAAAAATGTCATCCGCTTTAGTGGTGTCTGTCATAGGAACCAACTCAAGGAACTCTTCGGTGACCGTCAAAGTCTCATCTACACCACGAATGAATATGGCCAGTTGAGCAACATCTGTAATGTCAGTGCTCTCATCGATTGCAACTGAAAATGCTACGAATGACTTGACTTTTATTTTTTTCTGGCTATCCAAATCTGCTGAAAGATCGGCAATCCTATCCTTCACTGTATTCCTCGTTAGACTAATGTTGGCAAAAGCCTGTCGCTTCTCAGGACACACGATTTCTGCAGCCTTCAGCATGCATGTTTTCACAAACTCACCCTCAGAGTATGGCTTTGAGGCTGATGCTATTTCGTTAGCAATGAGATAGCTGGCTTTCACGGCTGCGTCACTTATATCTCGGCTCCGGGTAAAAACGGCCTGTTGTTTCTTTAGACCTGATAGCAGGTCATTTATCTTTTCTTTTCTCTCCATGGTGAGTCTCATAATGGCGGCGAATATTATATTCTTTGGGCACAGCAACTTGCTGCGAACACACCAAGCATACAGGTTTTCCATTTACCTCTGTAAAAAAATAGGATGCGGTCCATTTTTCTTGGAAAACTCGGCACTCCGTGTCCACTTTTCTCTTTTTTGACAGAGACATTTGGGGATGAGAGTGTCAGAGGTTATTGACTGCAATCACTACTCTTACTCATCACTTTTTTTACAGTCTGGCTGCGCTCTCACTGGTACCGGTGCGGTAGTGCGCCCACTAGTGGAAGGATTCAAAATAGCAGTTTTTTTTCCCTCCTTAGCAAAATCCTTCAGCTCCGTGGGCCAAGCTGGAATGCCTCCCGGGCCGGATCCGGCCCGCGGGCCGTATGTTTGCCACCCCTGGTTTAGAAGAAAGAATCATTGAATTTAATTGTTCAAGGTTTATGGCTGAAAAGCATTCTAGTTTACTATCTAGTGTAATATTACATTTCCGGGAGCTGTTGATAACACTATACTGGCCAAAAGCAAGAGGTCATTAATTTTGTTTCTAAGAGTAACAATTTTATCATTAAAAAAGCACATCACATCATTACTACTGAGTGCTATGGGAATAGAAGGCTCAATGTAGCCAGGCTCTGTCAGCCTGGCTACAGTGCTGAAAAGAAATTGTGCATTATTCTTATTCTCATCTATTAATGAAGAGTAGTAGGCTGCTCTCGCTTTACGCAGTGCTTTCTTATATTCATTGAGAGTAATATGCCAAATTAAACGAGATTCTTCAAGTTTAGTGGAACGCCATATCCTTTCAAGGTGTCTCGATTTTTGCTTTATTTTGCGGGTTTCGGCATTATGCCATGGAGCTAATCTATGTTGTTTTATTTTCTTCTGCTTACTATCGTCTTTCTCTCATTGTTATGGACTAAGGCTCCATTGCAGAGATGGGCTTGTCCTCTCAATTCCTCTGCCTGCAGGAACTCTAATATCAGATGTGGTTTGAGGTTTGTTTGACCTGACATACGTTTTTAATCTGCAGACAGATCATGTGTGCTTTTTAAACATCAGAACAGAACCCACACCTGGAAATGTATGTAAAAACAAGGGCTGTCAAATTAACGCGTTAATAACGCGTTAACGCAAAAACTAATTAACGCCACTAATTATTTTAACGCGATTAACGCATGTGTATTTTTTGTCCTTGGCCGCCCCGTAATTTCAGAGCGAATCGAGTTTAAAATACCATCTCCAAGCTGATGCTGACAGCCCCACTCCTGCCGTCCGCTTGCGGCAGACCACACTTCCACGCTCACCGGCAGCAGGCACCGACTGGCCATCGGGAGGACCGGGAGGGTGTGTGTATGTGTGGCGCGAGAGAGAGACCTTACGTGTATTCTTGTTGTTAGCATCTGGTGCTAGCTAGCTGCGCTAACGGATATAAGGAGCTGTTTAAATGAAAACAGAGGAGCGACATTTTGCCGACAACTGCGCCGAGCACTTGACTTTATGCAGGCAGCCAGACAGTGGGACATTGTACGAAAAAAAAGTCAGCACACTCAGCAGGTATCACATCATATTGGTCATCTTTACCTTGAGTTTGTTTTTCTTGCTGTATTTTCTTGTCTTTTGCACTCATTTTCATCTCTAATAGGGAAATTGAAGCTACAGCTAACTATCCTTTAAACAAAACAAAAATGTAACCAAAAAATGTAAAAGTAGCAAGCACCTTTGACCATAGTTGTTGAGGAAATAGAGCTACTGCCTGCTGTTCTATTCACATATATAGACTTTTGTAGAGGGTAAATGATGGATAGATAATATAGATGGTAGATTTATAATATTTCACAACTTAACATTTTTGTTATCGCTTTTCAACATCTTTTATTTTGGTTCGAGGTTTAATTTAAGAAAAGTTCAGGAAATAGAATCAACAAAAAACCTGACTAGCTGCCTATATTTCCTCAACGTCTCTGGCTTTGACCGTAAATGCACTCCAGTGTTTAATGTCAAATGAAAAAGCAATCTTCAGTTCTTTTCTGACACGTTTCCTGTGCCTTCTTGCAGGGTGAGTGTGAGTGGAGTCGCCACAGGAAACAGGGAGTGTATTTCTTCAGGTCACCGGGGGAGAGCTCAGGTGATGGCAGAGCCTCGGTGTCTTACAGCTTCACCTTCGAACCCAGTTTAGGAGATATTAAGATGGACTTCAGCATCGAGGTTCAGTGATATGGAGACTGGGGAACAATATCTGAGGTTCAGCCATTATGGTGTGTAGTGCAACCCTGAATATTTACAGTCATTCATTTGAAGTGCATTTCATTTGCAGCTATTGAAGAATTTAGAAAAACTACATTGAAATCCATTACATCAAAGGTGAGTCTCACTGAGTCTAACTTTTAGGTTTACTACAGCAAAAGCGCCAAGGAGACATCCTGCAGCTTTTGTGATCTCACCTGTCTCACAATCCCACTGTTACTGTAATGTTTCATAAAGTTTTTTATTGTTTGTTCAGTGTTGGAGTGCTATAATTTCCAAGAAGAAAGTTTACCTGTTCTGAAAAACAGACTGCAGAGCATTTAGCTCTAGAACACACTGCAGGGAAGGGAAAACCCCAAAAGCATCGGCATGTGTTCACCAATAAACACGAGTTGTGGTGCTAATGAGAGTTGAACTTTAAGTGATTATTGGCAGGGAAATAAATGGGGATGTCCATACAAAGTTTATTGTATTTAAATGAAACAAATAAAGGCAACATGTGATGGCAAACTGTTTCCCCTTTGTTAGGAGATTTGTGTGGACCACTTGTCCGCTTTCTTAAACCTCCTCGCGTTCCTAGAACATAGCCGTTATCTTACAGGAAGGAAACCCATAGCAAACAAGTACAGTTCTGTGGGATCCCATAATTACCTGTGCCAGCGAGAGGGGAGAGAGAGAGAGAGCCTGCTGGGAGTCCTGTCTAAATACTTCGCTGACCAGAAGGAGGAGTTATCTGTGCCCCCCCTTCCAGACCAGTGATTGGCTGCCCAAATTAGTATCAACAGCTCACATCCCCAATCCCAGTGGCTCAACTTTCCTTATCACAGGGATCTGAGATGACTGTATGTTAACTCCACACCTTCCCCCTCTTCCTTTTGTCTTCACAAAACCAAATGTTCACAGGCCCCAACCACAGTTCACTCACCCAAATCATTTTCCCTTTTTAAGCATCTTGATAGTTCACTAACATGCATACATACAAATATTTCCTCACAATTCCCCCTTTTGGTCTACCCTTAAGAGACCAACTATTCCAAGACATTCACATTATAACCTGGGATTCAGACTATTTAAACATTCAGGAATGGCTCCACATATCAACTCCATATGACCGTGTAGAAATACCAAAATATGTAAATAACTCCATATGACCGTGTAGAAATACCAAAATATGTAAATAACTCCATACATCAATTCCATTACTTAGTAATAACAAAGGTAATAAAAACCTTCCATCATAATGATTGAGTACCGCTAATCGTAATAGAAAATCATCTCTCCTCAGTGTTTAGACAAATCGTTTATCAATAGTACAAAAATAAACATACCAAAAATATAGAAGAAAACAGTAAAATAACATCTTTTATCATCTTTCATCATTTATCCTTCAGTCCCCCTTAATCATCAAATTACAAACTTTAAAAATAGCTTGCATCTCAAAGATTTGCTTCAAGACCCTTATAGTAAAAACACATTTAAAATTGTAGGATTATTAGAAATCCACCTGAGGTATAAAATCTGGATTGTAAAGGTCCAGTTGAAATTCACAGTTTAAAGTATAACCTTCACAGTGGTGATTGAATTAATCTGTAATCTGCAAAATTGCAGTGTCTTCAAGCTTTACCATTACTCCACGTACACTTCATTACGCTTTAGTCCAAAGTAAGGCACTTATCAATACATTTATTTTAGTCCAATACATAGTTCAAAAATCTGAAAAGAAGAATCAGACCTTTATTGCATAGTGTGAAAACCCGAAAAGATATATACATCTTCTACATTCTGAGTGTCAATTTTCATCAACTTGTCATTCATTTCGTGGGGGTCCCCATGGCGCAGATGCCGTGATTGAGCCCCACGGATCTGAAACCTGGGCGTCGTACATCAACACGGAGTCATTTACTGTGGAATATCCTACTAGTGTCTGGGGAGCCTGGAGGGCGGTTTTGGTCATCTTTCGTATGGCTAGTTTAACTACAGTTACCAAGCAGATTATCACAATTAACACAACTAGGATAAACATTGAAACGGTCACTGCAAATTTAACCAACCCCGCACCCCACGATCCAAAAGTTCCAGTTAAATCCCCAAGGGTAAACCCATGAGTTTCATGCAACTCTGTTATCCCCCTGGCGGTATCATGAGCCATGTCCATTATTTCAGGAGTAGCGTCAGAGATGAAAGAACAACACTCAGAACCAATCACCTTGCATGTGCCCCCCTGGGCGGCTAATAGAAGATCCAGTGCCATACGATTCTGTAATGCTACCGTCCTAACCTCCTGTAATTCTTTATGTTCGGCTAACATGGCGGTGTTAGATGCATTTAAGTGATTTTCCACTACTTTGGACAATGCTACAATTTCCTGCTGAGAAACATAAATACCGTACCATGGTAACAATAGACTAGCCATCCGCTGTCCTTTTGTAATTGACCTGCTGTTCCTATGTGGAGAGGGAAGTATAGCTGCAATCTCATCAGCCTTTACTTCACGGATTAAAGGGATTAGATAGGCCAGGTAACAGGTGCCATAGAAAATGTCATAAGGCATACAGCCATAGGCTCGGTCCCCACAAACTAAGTAAACTCTCTGTGGGAGGGGCGTTCTGGCTAACTGCACCGTTATTACAGTATTACAGTCGCTGTGTCCCACATCTGGAGAGGTAAGAGATCCTCTTTCATTTTGGAAACAGATGGACACATTCTTCCACTCATGTACCACCACTGGGGGCACATAGACAGAGCAGTCACGGGTAGGGGACTTACCTAAGGGTAATGGCTGTGAACAGTCATGTATTTTAACCACAACTGAGTCCACTGTTCTGGAGCCAAACCAGGGCACTACTGTTACCAAAGCCTCAACTAATAAAGATGGAGTGTGTGGTTGCAGTGTACATATTGGACTGGCAAAGTTAACCGAGCAATTAGTCTGGGCTAGAGCTAATTGGAATCTGTATTCAAAAGCTAGGTTAATATATTTCTTCACATATATTAGTCTCAGGACCGTCAACTGTTTGAAGCCCTCTGGCAGGTAATCTTTATTTACTGTCTCAACAATGAGCGAGATTAAACCCTTGTATTTTAGAGGTTTCTCAGAGTTTATTGGGTACGATGGAGTGTAACAATCCTCGGCATCATCTCCAATGCGGGATGATATATCGTTCCAGCTAACTAAACTGTAGTCAGTTTTTGAGAATGGGATTGGGCTAAACATGGGAGAATGTACGGATTCTGGCAGGTTTTGGCACAGCCAACAGTTACTAACATTACGTTCGTGTGCATAGTCTAACATTAAACTTATTGCCGAATTGGTCTTAGTTAGTTTAGGTGGAGCGATTAAAGCCTTCTTTGGAAAACGTGTTTCATGCTCTGGTTCAATAAATGCACATCCGGTGACCCCCGAATCGGGAGCTTTGTAATCTGGTTTTCTTGTCGTGCACTGGGACTCGTATTTTAACTGTTCTGCCGTGGTACACCACAGTTCTGAGCAATGGTGTTGAGTATTATTCTTACCATCCGTGGCGAGACCCGGAACTCCTGATACTGTGTCCTTGGATACGCTTTCCACACCGTGGAGTCGCCCCCCTTGTTAAAAAACACAGGGTACTTAATAACACAGTTTGGTGAGTCACATATTGCCGTTGGGCAGTTAAAAGAAATGTTCTGTGGCTCGTGAGCAGAGAGAGGGGCATTCCTCCTTCTTCTCACTCTGTGTCTCTCTCTTTGTCTTTCTCTCATCGTACTGTATGTTCGTGTGGTGCTTGGAAACAACCTGTCTTTGTCGCTAGGCACTGATTGGCCCGTTGGTGTGATTTTGCCCTCAGGGTCTGGGCTCTTGGATAAGAGCACCTTACTTTCTCCCCCCGAGGGGCGAGAGCCCTCGCCACCTGTCGTTGGAATGGCCCCAGCTTCATCAAGCAGGGCTACCTTGGACAGGTACAGCAGGCCCAGGATGAGGGGGATGATGACAGCTTTCACACGCCAGCCTCCGGTCGAGAAGACAGACGCCATCTGGAAGCGTTGATCCACCCCTCTCTGCCTCGTTCCCTCAGTGCCGTTCCTCCTCTGGGTCGGTGATAGGAGTGTTGTCATCTGGGTCGGTGATAGGAGTGTTGTCATCTGGGTTGGTGATAGGAGTGTTGTCATCTGGGTCGGTGATAGGAGTGTTGTCATCTGGGTCGGTGATAGGAGTGTTGTCGTCTGGGTCCTCCTCTGCGCCGACCACGTCCGTGATGAGGTCGTCTAGGGTCCTTCCCGGAGGTTTCCCCACGGCGCACTGATTCCAGTGGTACCAGATGTCTCCTTTCCCTTCCAAGCGGACAGCGTGAGATGTCCTCTGCATCACCCGATGGGGTCCAGAGAACCTGGGTCTCAGCCACTTGGGTCTGATCGCTTTCAGCCAGACGAACTCCGCAGTGTTCGCTTCGTGTTTCTCGGGTCCCCCTTTTGCCTCTGCAACCTGGGTGGAAAAATCTACCACTAATCCCTTAAGTTGCTGGAAGTATGGTTTCGAACTTAGAACCTCTATTTCCTTTCCTACACTTAGGGCCCCTGGGCCTGGGAACTGGTGACCATGAGTGAGCTCAAATGGAGAGAAACCTGTCCCCTTGTTAATGGAGCTCCTGATTGACATAAGAGCTAGAGGCAATGCGTCTAACCATTTCATGCCTGTCTCCTCGCATGCTTTGGTGAGTTTTTGTTTTAAGTTCTGGTTCATCCTTTCCACTTTTCCCTGAGACTGTGGATGATAAACTGCTCCAAAACTGTGTCTTAGTCCTAAGGACTGTTCTACTGCGCGTAGGTCATGGTTCTTGAAATGGCTGCCATTGTCTGACCTCACTTTCCTAGGAAATCCATGTAATGGAATGTAATGTGTGACTAGGAATTTGATCACTGAGTCTGCATCCTCTCTCCTGCATGGCACAGCTTCTGGCCAACCTGTGTATGCATCTACTACAACTAACAAATATCTGAATCCTCTTACTTTGTCAATCATGTCAGTGTAGTCAATGATGATTTCTTCTCCTGCCATCTTAGGTAAAGGAAACTTTCCCTGGTGTGGTTTCACTGTGGCTCTGATGTTATGGGTTAAACAAATTACACACTCTTCTAGGTGATTAGCTATCATGTCAGGTAGGTAAGGGTGCCACCAGTGAGTCAGGTGTCTGCTCATCTGAGTTTTACCACAATGCGTTGGGCCGTGTGCTTCTTTAAGCATTGATCTTATCCACTCTGGGGGTATCACTGGTCTCCCATCTGGGGAGTACCATATCCCATCTTTGTTGGTAGCCCCCCTGTTTGACCATAGTTCTTTGTCTTGAGGAGACCCCGCTTCTTGAGCTTCTTTAAGCGTCTCGTCTGTTATTGCGGGCAGCAAGTCAGCAGATTTTAAGACAAGCATTTGATACCATGGTGTATACCCTGCCTTGTCTTTAGCTGCTTTGTCTGCTGCATTGTTACCCCAAGCCAAGTAGTTATTTTCTGTGTTGTGACCTCTACATTTAAGTAAAGCTAACTTGTTAGGTAACATTACTGCTTCTGCAAGCCTTTTGATCTCTTTCTCATGTTTGATGGGGGTATTTGTGGACGTTACAAATCCTGCTCTCATCCACTGGCGCATTTCCACATGTATGACACCATGAACATATGCTGAGTCAGTATAGATGTTTACGTCTTTTCCTTTTGATAGCTCTAATGCTGCAATGACTCCCATTACTTCTGCCAACTGTGCTGAGACTTTCCCTGTTACTTTTCCTGCTGCTCTTTCCTCAAACTGTCCCTCCGCTGTCTGAGCCACCACTGCATAGGCTGCCTGGAGCCCGTCGGTGGGGTGTCTGAAACAACAGCCATCTGTGAACAGGTTTTCTGCATGTGGCATAGGCTCATCTCTGAGATCTATTCTTATCTTCACATCCTGGATGATTCTCTCCTCACACCTATGGGGTTCTCCGCTGCCTATGGTGTCTGCGCTGTTAACTCCGTCATGTGTGTAGGTGATGTGTGCTTGTGTCAGAGTTTTCTCCAGCCTGGTCTGTCTTGTGGAAGTCATTGTGAATGCACTTGAGTTCACAAAAGAGACAATGCTGTGTGTTGTCAGTACTGTCAAAGGATGGCTCATCACAATGTGTGAAATCTTGTTTAAGATACGTGCTGTACCTGCTGCATGTCTCATGCAGGGAGGTTCTCTGTTTTCCACTCTGTCTAGTGTAACACTGACATACATCAATATTGTCCTACAACCCCCCTTTTTCTGAAAAAGAATCCCATTTACTGTGTTTTCATTTTCAGAAACATCAAGAAAGAATGGTAATGCATAGATGCAGAGGCGAGAGCCGTGACTTGGGACATGGACTGTTTGAGAGAAATGAACGCAGCTTCTGCAGCTTGTGTCCAGTTCAGCGTGGCAGTGAGATTGCGCATGCCTTTCTCATTGATCAGTGTTCTGAGTCCAGCTGTTCTTGGGTTATACTCTGGGATGTAGTGTCTGCTGTAGCCCGTGAGACCCAAAAAAGACAACATGTCTTTTACTGTTTTGGGTTTCGGGTGGTTCAAAATGTGTTCCTGATGCGCTGCCGACATGCCCGTGCCTGCTGGGGAAATCACTCTGCCCAAAAATGTCACCTCTTTACGGGTGCATTGTAGCTTTTTCTTGGAGACTTTGAACCCTGATGCGTGGAGCCGCACCAGTAGGTTTCTGGTGGCCTCCAAACAAGAGGCTGCAGAAGGTGCTGCGATGAGAAGGTCATCTACATACTGTATCAATACTACCCCCACTGGCAATGTAACGCCCTCTAGCTGTTCCCTGAGTACTTTGTTAAATATCCCCGGAGACAAACTGAAGCCCTGTGGCAGTCTTGTGTATTGTAGTTTCTCCCCACCTATTGTAAAAGCAAAAATAGGTCTCATACTCTCTGCCAGAGGTATGCAGAAGAAAGCGTTGGCTAGGTCAATACAGGTGAACCATGTATGTTCAGGTGAGATATTACAGATAGCCGTGTAGGGGTTAGGAACGGGTATCAGAGCTGTAGTTGTAATAGCATTAACGGTTCTCAAATCATGAGCCATTCTGTACTCCCCACTAGATTTTGATACAGGAAGTATGGGAGTATTCCAAACGCTTTGTGAGGGTTCTAACACCCCTGCTCTCTTCAGTCCCTCCACTGCCTTGTCAACACCCCCTTTTGCCTGTGGTTTGATCGGGTATTGTGACCGGTTCACAGGCACAGAGCTGCTCACCTCAAATGTTACTGGTGTGGCTTTTAAGCAGAAACCTACATCATGAGAGTGCGACGCCCACAGGTCAGACGGGAGATCACGCAACATGTCAACTGTATATGCATGGTCAGTTTTCTCCCTACCATGATGTCTATCTACTTCGTGTCTCTCCATGTGGATGCATTCTTGTGTGCAGATTTTAAGACGATAAGCTCTGTGTGTGGGAGAGTATGTCAGTGCCGCGATCTGCGTAGGTTCCCAATCTTCGACTTCTAGCAGCGTCTTTACCATGGGACCAAGTTCTTTAGCTACATAACCCTTCCTGATAGCCAATGAAATGTGTGGTGTGGACTCAGCAGACAAACGGTACCAATACAGCTGTTCATCAGAGAGCTCAACCGACGCAGCCACCCCCGCCTGTCCCACAAATAGATTTGTCGTGGTAACATCCCAAACGGCCATAGACACCTCATTATCATACTCATATTCATAATTTTGGTCGTCTCTTCTATCATAGTTTAGCGTCAGGTGGGGGGGGTCTGGAGGGGGGCCATAAGGCCTGAGGAGGTTAATCCATGGCTTCCATTGTTGAAAAATGGAGTATAGTCCAGGTGTGTTGTCCCGAGGTCGGTCCAACCGTCCCAGAATATAGTGGCATGTTGAGTTGCTTCTGCCTCAGTGGACTGGGCCAACATCATCTGAGAACCCGATTTTATGGTAGATAACGAACAGTTGATTGTCGTGCCATTTGGGAATGATATTATCAGTCCATCCGGGAACAGAGGATGGAAGCATTCGCTTTGATCAGAATATCCCTCCCCATGAGGTTAGCCGGGCTTTTAGGTGCAAGAATATACTGGTGCAAGAATGTCTGTCCTGCTATCTTGGTGGATAACAGCGTGGAAAGCGGTATTTTTTCTACTTTTCCCGAAAACCCTATGACTGAAACTGTTGTAGATGAAAGGGACGCCCTGAAGGCGGGAGAATTGATGGTGGAGTATCTCGCTCCTGAATCAACCAGGAATGGTAGCTTTGAGTCTTTAACAGTCATAGTAATGTATGGATCCGCCAGGCCCGTACATCCAGAGTTCCCTGGGCGTCGTCATTGTTCGTAGAGCTGCCCCTCATACAGGACAAACTGGCCATAGGGGGCGGCCATAGCATTAGGAGCAATGTGACCCTGGTTTGGTTGTTGCGGCCATGGGACAGCCTCCTGAGGTGTCTGGACATATGGTTTCTCTGATCCATTCCCCTTTCCGTTCCCTTTCTT